>NC_047660.1:106670478-106775478 GCF_011762505.2 Arvicanthis niloticus
TACGTCAGAAGGTACCTCTAGTTCCTCTCAGCTTTGTTTCTTACTATATTCCAGGGGAAATTAACAGCAATTTTATCTAACAGAATAAGTAATGCCAGTGAACTTCCACCGGCTATGACTTTATTTGAATTATATCTTTGACCTGATTTCCCAGCAGAGTTTTAAACATTAAGGTGTCTTAAGTGTGAGCTGCCTCTAATTTAGCATAATTTCTTTGTGGGAGATCTATAAACCAGGGCACTCAGCCCGAATTTAATCTACATATATGTTTTGATTGCTGTTTCAAACCTTTAAGTGAATGTTTTATGTTCTTTTTTTTTTTTTTTAAATAGGAAAGTGCTTTTTAAATGTTTTTAATGCTTCCCATATTCACAGATATGGGACAATATCTCCTTGGTGATTAGCAATTGAAGCTCAGCATCTTTTTGTTTACCTGTTATCATTTACACAAGGGATTAGTGCCTTCATTAGAGGTCCCAGGGAGCGGGTACCCTCTTTTGGCCACAGGAGGATGCAGTACCTTGCCAGCAGTCTGTCACAGGGAAGCAGGCTCTCACCTGAACTTGAATCTGACCATGTCAGATTTTAGACCTCCAGCTCAGGAGCTGTAAGAAATGTCTTGCTCCTTATAAAAAGCCTTAGCCTTCAGTTTGCTGTAGCAGTTCAAACTGAATTAACCACTTCTTGGAGTTCTTCACAGAGTTTAGATTACCACAGCTTTAAAAATAGAAATTGAATAGGTGTGCTCCAGCACTAGAGAGGAAGAGGCAGGAGGATAATGACTTAAGATCAACTGGGGATTCATAGCAACGTTCTATCTCAAACAACAACAAAACAAAGAACAAAACCAAACAAAAAAACGTTAAAAATGACATTTAATTAAAAAAAAAAAAATCTTCAAATGAAGCTCTAGATGAGCCAACTGTGAACAAGAAAATAACTTGAAGATTTATGTTTCTTTGTCATTGAAGATACACTAAAACATACACAAGGAGACACTTGCAACACACACAAATCATCATAGACATGGTGATTCTTGTCTGTAATCCTAGCTCTAGAGAGGTGGGGGAAGGTGGATCAGGAATGTCAAGTCACCTTTGGCTACATATCAAAGGAGTTCAAAGTCAGCCTGGACAATATGAGACCCTGTCTACACACACACACACACACACACACACACACACACACACACACACACACGAATAACAGGGATATTCTGTAAGCCAGTTTGTGATCTTAATGTCCTGAAGGTTAAAAGCTGAGAAACTGTTCCAGAATGAGGAATGTCAAAGAGCTGTAAAAACTAGAAATAGTGCAGAAACCTTGATCCTGGGCGTAGACAAAAGGATAAGGTAAACATCGGGGCTGTTATGCCTCTTCGCAAAAGGCGGCCCGGAGCAGGCCTGTTGACTATTAATGAAGGAAGGGTTAGGGAGGGTCGTTGAACCCTCACCACGGATTCCTGCTGCTCCTCCATGCCATGTGCATGCAATTCTGCCCTAATTGCGCATGGCCTTTGTGGGCCCGGGAGGTATGAGGGTGTACCGGCTGTGGAGCATTAACTGAATGGGCGGCGTCATCTATGTGGCTGTGGTGAAGCCATCATCATGGTGGGTGAAAACTGTGCTGTGAAGGGGTCGCCCATGTTTTGTATGTAAGCCTAATAAACTCACTGGCTCCCTAAGGTGAGCTCTGGTGGAGGTCTGGTTTTCCAGTTGGACCTCCTATAAGGGATGGAAGTATTTGAGAGTTTTTTCTTTTGTTTTGTTTTAACATACCCCCTAGGGAGAGAATTCTTCAAATGGGACAATTTGGGAACTTTAAATATGGACCTGATGTTACACAATGTCACTCATTGCCTTGTCACTGCTTTACTGAAGTGACTATGATAATAGGGACACTGGACAATGAATGTCTGTATTTTGAGGAAATAGAAGCATATATTATTATTATTATTATTATTATTATTATTATTATTATTATTATTATTATTCTTTTGTGGATATTGTGTGTTTCAAATGGTTAAATGGGTAGCGGGAGGAGCACTAATGTGGCCAAAGGTTAATGACTAAAGAACTGAACAAAAGTGTGTACAAGTGTTTGTTATTTCAACTTATCTGGGGTTTGGGAGTGTAAGATGAAGAAAATAAATGAGAGCGCATAGGGAGCCTTCTGGGGGAGTTCGTCGTGATCCACACTCAAATGTGAATGAGGGCAATGAGGGCTCTTCAGCTTTGCAATACCTCGGTCACTCCAGTCATGGCGCGTGTACTGTTCTGTGCATGAGCTATTTGTCAATTAGAATGGTTTGAAATCATGCCATATAGTTGGGCAAGAAATATTCCGGGGTGATTTATTATTATGCCTAGCAGGAGCATAGGCCAGTTTTCTGTGTTTGTGGAGCCCAAAAATCTTACCAGTGGCACTCCAAAGTCCATGTTCAAACTGTGATGGGAAACTACCCGGAAGAGGAGCAGAGAAGTGAGAACGCCTAGGGAGAATAACTCGCTTAGGGGCTGGTCCTGGTGTTGGCTTGGAGTTTACACTGTACTGAGGGCTTGGGGTGGGAGAGGAGGCTGGGGGGAACCATCTAAAACCAGGTTTGGAAGTCAATGTTGACTTAGGTGGAGTCCAGAACAATGGTGGTCAGAAAACTTCAACTCTTCTCACTTTGATTTCTTTTATTTCAGTCCAACATAGACGTTATTGTATGCTTGTGGCTTCTTCCAGGAGCCTCCTCCTCCTCTTCCTCCTCTTCCTCCTCCTCCTCCTCCTCTTCCTCCTCCTCCTGTTTTTCATCCTCCTTCTCTTCCTCCTCCTCATTCTCCTCCTCTTCTTCCTCCTCCTCTTCCTCCTCCTCCTCCTCTTCCTCCTTCTCCTCCTCTTCCTCTTCTTCTTTTTCCTCTTCTTCTTCCTCCTCCTTCTTTTTCTAATTAGTATGAAAACCCTCTGTTTACTTCTAAACAATGTCTGAAAGGGAAAGGCCCACTCTCCGCACTAGTATTATAGAGAAGGGGACAAAGGCAGACTCTGTAACTTGTTCCCAAGAGTAACAACATACCACAGAGCCTGGAGAAGTCATGTGTGCTAAGCCAAGACCTTGTAACCACTCAAGAGGGACCACGTGGCTTCTGAAATGGGAGTCATTGTTTCCATTTTTCAACTGACAGTTTTCCTGCTAGTTTACCCAGAGTAAAGCCTGAGTTGAGGATTAAATTCAAGGCTGGTGTGGTGTGTGTGTGTGTGTGTGTGGGGCAGGGAGTTGTGAGGGAGGGAGATGTTCCTCGGACTCAAGCTCTCAGCAGCACCAGCCAACTGGAGTTCTTTTGCTGGTAAGATAGGCCAGCCAAATGATCACTATCCAAAGTCTGGAGCTATGGTATCTGTTTTTCATGTCTCTAGAAAGGGAGACGAAATGTTGGAGAACTGCATTTTAGAGTCAAGATTGTGTAAATTGGTGGGGAAAGGAGAATCAGCTTCTCAGGGTGTGCTGGTACAGGTTCTCCAACAAGGTCAGCCCTTCCTACTTAGCTCCTGTCACCTCTGCAGATCCTCAGAGAGGAGATGGGAAAATGATACCTGGCGGGGAGCAGGGAACTGAGGATGCATTTGGTAGAGTACCTGCCTAGTACACACAAGCCCTGGGTTCAAACTCAGCACCACATAAAACCATGTACAGTGGCTACATGATGCAGTCCTAGCACTTGGGAGATAGAGAGGAGAGCATCAAAAACTCAAGGGCACCCTTAGCTACATAGTATGTTCAGGTGCAGCCTGGGCTACATGAGACTGTCTTAACAAATAATATAAGTAAGCAACAAATAAAAAAGACAGACAGACAGAAAGAAAGAAAGAAAGAAAGAAAGAGAGAAAGAAAGAAAGAAAGAAAGGAAGGAAGGAAGAGAAAAAAGAGAAAGAAGAGAGGGGGAGAGGTAGAGAATGGTATTTTCATGAGCTAAAATGTATCTGCCTTAGTGACATTTTTAAACTTTAAATTTCATACTGACGTCACTACATTAATGTGATTTTCTGGTTTCTTTCCTAAACTGTTTTCCTCTTATACAAATCAGTTAAGTTTACTAAGATAATATAAGGATCTAGACCTCTTTGTTTGTTTGATTGTTTGTTTAAAAAGATCTATCTTGCTCCATTTTAAAGTGATTTTATGAAACTCTGCAACAAAGACTGAGCTCTCTTTTTAAGAAACTGGCCAGCACAAGTAAATAAACCTCGATAAATGAACTTATCCAGGGTCAGATGTGTCTCTGTATAAAAGGAAAAGAAATCTCATGGAAAATTATGCACTCTTCCTGCTTTGTGTAAACAGCAAATCAGCATCAGTCATCGTGTCTTGATTGGCTCTCCAATCCTAGCGATGTGACTGGCAAAGCTTACACAGGCTTCAGTACGGCTAAGAGCAATCACCGGTGGATAAAAACCAGCCAGTCTTTTGAAGGCAGGCATCTGAGAGCACTTGGTAAAACCAGGCGGTCCTCAGCTCAGGTCAGGGTTTCCCTTTCCGGCGTGGAGGGCCTCTGCCTTCATTCAGTGACATTGTCCATGGACCAGGGGTCTGCAGTACACAAAACAGATATGTTTTTCTTATAGGTCTGGCTAGCAACTCTTGTCTTTCATTATAAAGACAAGTTTATTGATACTGAGACAAGCCAAGTTCCCAGTTCCACTTGTGTTTGAATTCCTGGGCTGCAGCTGAGGCTGTCTGCAAGGATGAAGGGAACCACTACCAACTGGCTGTTGTTCAGATAGGATGCAGGGAGCGAAAACTTCCTTTTAAATAACTTGGGTGGAACAAATAGAAAGCCCCTTGGCTCTTGCATGAGTGGCTTTTCTAATCATGGGGGTCATGGGTAGGTATGGGTACTCAGTCATCAACCAGCCCTAAAAAGAACTAAACAAGAAAACAACAATGGCCTACAGCTTAGAAATATATGGAAGCTTTTATGTAACATTCAGGATCTCGCTTCCCCCCAACCCTGAATCCTCAGATCTCTACCCATCTTAGAGATAGGGTTATAGGTTTCTGCATGATGCCCATCTTGTTATGTGTTTGCTAGGATCTGAACTCTGGTTGTCACAATTGTACAGTAAATAATTTTGACCACTGAGCCTTCTTTCCAAACATCTCTTGGAGGACACCTTCTTTACTAACTATTTATTGCAACACTGAACAAGACTTTCTTTTTCCTGTATGCAAATTAATCCTTCCACTCATTCCCCCCCCCCCCCCCCCAACCAGGCCTCCCAGGAGCTCCTTGAATAAGGTGCTATCTTCTCTCTTCTGAAAACTCTTGAATGGGTAACTATAGTTTTCTCTCAGCTTTGCAAAATCTTGGGTGAAATGACAAGGCAAAAACTGGGCCCAATTTTAATACTCATTCATTGTACCCAATAGTAAAAGTACTCCCTAAATATTATCTTTCAGAGCTGCACTGCACAATGCATTGGTAGTGAACAGAAACCACTAAAATTCACACCAAATTGAATCAAAACCATGGGCTGACTGTGCATGAGCTTCTGGAGTTCATTTCTCACTCAAAGCAGCCATTATTCTGCAAGAATGTGTTCAGCGCAACAACATAAAGAAAAACAACCTTTACTTGAGTTGAAACTTCTGTCACAGTGACCAGCAGAGAAATAAAGATGAAGTCTACAAGACAGGCGTTAAAACAGACAAGAGCGAAACTTACAAATAAACAGTGGCTAATATCCCCGAGCCCAGATCTCTGCAGCCTGGGTGATTTAGCACAGCCCTCCTGACTCTTCTTGAAGTTATGTGATGGAAGTGGAGGGGAAGGAAAGGGATGCATTCCATTCTACAGCCTCAGAGAGCTAAGCATGGGGTTTAGAAGTCATTTTATGGTTGAGAAACTATGCAGAGACCCCAAGATCCAGAGCACTGAGTGGGAGGATGGGGCCATGAAACTGTCTCAGATTGTTGTTAAACATGTAGATGTTGACTGGTGACTTACAAGGCTCCTAGGCTGTGGCTGCTGGGAGAGAAGCTGCTGGTAACCCTGCAGATGCATTAGCTCTTCATACAAACAAGAGGAGCAAGAGGACCCATAACCGGAGACACAAAGATTAGAACTATTTTCAAAAGTGCAATTACCTTAGCTTCCCCCAGGGTCTGTTTCATAATCTTTTTGTCACAGAGTTATAGAAATATATGTAATTAAGTGAGACCAATGGGATAAAGAAAAGGGACTTGGTATCATTCTGGGGAACGGTTCTGAATTCTTCAACTGCGATTCCGACAGTGGAAGTATAATGAGGAACAATGCAATTTCCTTCCAAGAAGCTTTTATTTGTTCGCTTCAGTCTCTTAGGTACAGCAGAGAGATAATGCTAAAGCTTAAAACAGAAAGATGAAAACCACACAGCCAATTAAAAACACACCCTCTATTAAGTAGGGAAACTAAGTGATCGTGGCCAGCGTGCGTGGGTATGGTCGGTGTCGTCTGGGTTCTGGTATTTTGTATGTAAGCGAGGCCTGAAGTCTCTACCTGAGTTAGTGAGATCCGATGTGGATGCATGTGACACTTTCTCTGCCATAGTATCTTATTTTTTATCTGACATTGTTTTATTTTAAAATGGGGAGGAGAGCAAGGCGGGCAATTCTACCTCCAAAATGATACAGTGGAAAAAAAAAAAAAAAAAAAAAACCAGCTTGCCACATTTCTTACCACGTACTAATATAACAAGTTTGGTTTCTTGGATTTTGATCAACTGAACAGGCCAAATGGTTCAGAAAATGCAGAAGAGCTGACTTATTGATTGATGACGTCATCGGATAGATGAGGTGGGCGCTTTCTAGCCATACTGAAAATGTAGCTTCGATACTATCTGTTTTGGTTTGGTTTGGGGTGGGGTGGGGGGGAGATTTAAAAATTTAGATGTAATTAAGCAAGGCTTAATTAAGATAAGGTCAATCTAAGATGCAGCTCCTGCTGTTCCTCTTCTCTGTTTTATTTCTGGTTAATCAGCGGTAGAAAGCAGAGGTGGATAGAGAGTCAGCCATGGCAACCAGTTAGAAGACTTTCTATTGAAAACTGTTCCTTTGAACTTTAACTAAGTGTAGATTTGACTATGTATCAACAAACATACTTCCCATCAAGTTTATGTGTGCGCATGCTGAATAGTGTGCATCCCCCCAAGCCAAGACTTCTGTAAAGATGTACACTTCTATGTCTAATTCCACTGTAGTATTCCTCTTTAGAAACCTAATTATTCAATATCACTTGTTTGTACAATAAGGAAGTAGTGCAGGAGGAAGAAAAGTTAGATTAAATAAGATGGTAAGACTGAATTCAATTTAGACAGGACTATATAGGTTGGAGGGAAAACTACTATGAAGACTGAGGGGCTGGATCTGTGGGTAAAATGCTTGCTTCACACATATGAAGACCTGAGATTGATCTCTGGAACCCAGTAACAGCAGCTGGGTGTGGTGAAGGAGACAGCTGGATTCCTGGGGCTCCCTGGACAGTAAGTCTGATTGGTGAGTTTCAGGCTCAAGAGGATAGATGGTTTTCACTTGGATGACATCCAAGCTATTCTCTGGCCTGCACACACACACACACACACACACACACACACACACACACACACACACACACTACAAACAATTTCATAAATACATGGCCCTGTGTAAATTCATGACTTTTATTTATTTATTTTTATTGATTATTTACATTTCAAATGTTATCCCCCTTCCCAGTTTCCCCTCCACAAATCCCCTATGCCCTTTCCCCTTCCCCTTCTATGAGGGTGTTTCCCCCACCCACCCACCGACTCCCACCTCACTGCCCTACCATTCCCTACGCCAGGGCATCAAGCCTTCACAGGACCAAGGGCCTCCCCTCCCATTGAGGCTGTCCTCTGCTTGCTACCTATGCAGCTGGAGGCATTGGTCCCTCCATGTGTACTCTTTGGTTGGTGGTTTAGTCCCTGGGAGCTCTGGGGGCATCTGGTTGGTTGATGTCATTCTTCCAAAGGAATTGCAAACCCCTTCAGCTCCTTCAGTCTTTTCCCTAACACCTTCATTGAGGTCCCAGTCTGATGGTTGGCTCAGCCTGATTGATGATTGGCTACGAGCATCTGCATGTATTGGTCAGGCTCTGGCAGAGCCTTTCAGGGAACAGCCATACCAGGCCCCTGTCAGCAAGCACTTCTTGGCGTCGGCTATAGTGTTTGGGTTTGGTGTCTGCAGATGGGATGGATCCCCAGGTGGGGCAGTTTCTGGATGGCCTTTGCTTCAGTCTCTGCTCTACTCTTTGTCCCTGCATTTCCTTTAGACAGAAACAATTCTGTGTTAATATTTTTGAAATGGGTGGGTGGCCCCATCTCTTAACTAGGGGCTGTGCCTATCCACTGGATATAGACTCTACAGGTTCTCTCTCCTCTTTGTTGGGTATTTCAGCTAATGTCATCCCCTTTGGGTCCTGGGAACCTCTTCCTTTCCTGGCATCTGGGACTTTCTAGTGCCTACCCCCCAGTTCCCCATCCCCCATTGCTACACACCTCTATTTAATTTTCTGACCCTCTGTACTTCTCCCCTCCATCTCTTCTCACAACTCATCCTGCCTCCCTTCTAGGTCCCTCCCTCCTTCTACCTCCCATGATTATTTTGTTCCCCCTTCTAAGAAGGACTGAAGTATCCACACTTTGGTCTTCCTTCTTCATGAGCTTCCTGTGGTCTATGAGTTGTATCATGGGTATTCTGAGCTTTTTTCCTAATGTCCACTTATCAGTGAGTACATATCATGTGTGTTCTTTTGTGACTGGTTTATCTCACTCAGGATGATAAATTCATGACTTTTAAATGTGTTCATTTTTATGGATTTTCATTATATAGTTCTTGGGGATGTCTAGATTGTGGTGGCTTCCTGTCTTCAAATACATTAAGAAAAAGTATGTCTGAGAAAGGTACTTGGCCCATCCTCAGGTGTTTGGGCACCTGCTGGGCTATATTATGGGTTAAGCACCTGCCTCCCATCTTTCTATGGAAAATAGCCATGTATAAAAAAGTGCTCACATTGAAGATGCTTTTGGGAAAACAGTTACTGCCTTCCACTATCTACCAGTTATACTATCTACCCATTATGTTAACCTGATATATGTTATCTATATAATTTCAAAAACCTTCTTCAGGAACTTTGGGAAATGGGTTTGGAACCAGTAGTAACCCAGCATCAAAGACCATGGTGCTAGTAAAGGTGGGAGTGACAAACCTGTAGAGAAAAAACCTAGAGGAGCTTCAGGTTGGCAGCATGAGACAAAGAGAGACTCTACTCCAAGACTATTTCAGGACCCTCCCAACTAGCTCTTTCTGCTTTGTCCTGAGATATCCTGGACAAGTACAGTCAGATTATCCTCTTTCAAGACTGTATTTGTCTGGGATATAGCTCAGTTGGTATAGTGTTTGCCCAGCATTCAGGAAGTCCTGGGTTTAATTTCTAGTACTTAATGAACTGGGCATGGTGGTCCACACCTATTAGAGGCAGGAGGATCAAATGTTCAAGATTACCTTCGGCTACATTGTGAGTTCCAGGCTAGCTTGAGCTACATGACAGCCCTTCTCAACAAAAGCAAAACGAAAACTCTTACTTTGACTTTTATGTCACTTCCGATCTTGAAGCCCTCTGGTGGACACAGCATCCTTTGTTTTCAACATGCCATGTGTATTCTGTTGGCACTCACTGCTGTCCCATCACACTCATCCTCACACTTGTACGTTTTCTTCTTCCCCTTGTTTCCTGTCTCCATCCCTGGGTGACCTCAGTTCCACTAAGAGAATGGAGAAATGTGGAGAAGGGGATTACTGGATCTGAAGTGAGGCTCAGTCATTTCCTGACTGGTTCCTCAGCATTATCATTCTCTCTCTCTCTCTCTCTCTCTCTCTCTCTCTCTCTCTCTCTCTCTCTCTCTCTCTCTCTTTCTCTCTCTCTCTCTCATTCTCTCTTTCTCTCTGTGTGTGTGTGGTCTGTTTCTGTCTTTGTCTCTCTATTTCTCTGTCTCTCTCTTTTTCTCTCTCTCTTTCCTCTTCCATCTTGTGCCTTAGAAATTGCCAGAAATAAATCCTTGCACTGAGATCTCCAGCTACCCTCTGTCTTAATTAGGGCTTCTACTGCTGGGATAAGATACCATGACCAAAAGCAACTAGGGGAGGAGAAATCAGGACAGGAACTTGGAGAAGGCACTGAAAAGGCCATGGGGGAAATGCTTCTTATTGGTTTGTTGTTTTCTTATATCCTCTAAGACAACCTGCTTAGGGGTGGCACTGCCCACTGTGGGGTAGACCCTCCCACATCAATGTTAGTCAGGAAAGTTCCCCCCAAGCCTGCCCACAGACCAACTTGGTGAAGGCATTTTTTTCCAATGGAGTTTCCCTCTTCCCAGATGAAGGTAGCTCATGTCAGGTTGGCATAAAACAAGCCAACACATATCCTCTTCTTACCATTTTTGGTTAGCTCTCAGAATTAGATCTACAGATGCAAGCTTGGCTTTGCTCTTAACTACTTGTGTGCTACACTGTCGTGTAGATTTTCAGTACACATTCTCATACACAGTATTTGTTATTAATCTTCTTTAGACAGCAAGGCGAGATACGTCCTATAAATTGTAGATAAATTGTCTTGCTGAAGTGATCCTGATCTAAAGAATAACACACATCCCTGAATCCACACTGCTGATCCCTGAAGAATGGCCATTGCCCCAGCCTGGGTGAAATCTCCACCAGCAAATTATAATGCTATATGGGCCAGTTTGCTGCCTCTGCCATGGGAATCAAGTCTCAGTGAACCTGGAACTTCCAAGAATGAAAGAAGAAAGATGCTGAGAGAGCAAGTGTCATCGTCCCCAGGGACTAGAGTCGGAGATATACTTTGTAATGGAAGTGTGAAGTAGGGATCTGAAAAGAGAAGATGAAAAAAAAAATATCATTTTAGGGGAGAGGAGGAAGTGATACCTTTGCTCACCAGCTCGAATGAGTCTAGAATGATGCTGGCACTCATAGATAATGTTGAGGTTTTTAAACTCAAAGCTCTCACATCTTCCTGTAGGAAATCGTATAGCCACTCTCACAGACTGTTTGGGCAGTTTCTTGAAAACCTTAAATATACAGTTGCCACAGGATTTGACATCCTATTCATAGGTATTGACCCAAGAGAAATGGAAATGTGTATTCATATAGAAACTTGTAAGCCAATGCATACAACTGTTCTATTTATCATTATCCCAAATTTGCAGAAAGATGGGATCTCCCTCAGTGGTTAAATGTATGAACAAGCCATGGTCCATCAGTAAAGTGTGAAATTATACAACAAGGAAAACTATTCTGGTATTGATACACAGAAGGGGGGGGCAGGGTCTCAAAACTACTGTGCTGAGTGAAAGACGGCAGTTGGGAAGGTTAGTTATGGCATTCTTCTGTCTAAATACAACATGTGAGGAGATAAAACATGAGTAGGAGAGGACAGATTGGGGTAGCGGAGTCACTGGGTTATGAAAGTATAGTGGGAAGGATGCTTTAAGGACAGCGGGTCTGTTCTCCCTCTAGCCTGTTCTCCATTGACAATAGGCATTAATTTGGGCTGTATACCAATGAATTAGAATTTTTATTTTTACTGTATACATTTCTGAAAAGTAAGAATTGTGAGTTGGAGGAAAGACTATTTCACATAAGTTACTCTTCCTAGTTTTTAAATTTAAATTTTATTTTTAGTTTATGAGCATGGGAATTTTGTGTGCATGTATGTCTATGTACTATTTGTATGCCTGGTGACTCCAGAGGCCAAAAGAAGCTGTCAGATCCCTGGGAACTGGAGTTATAGATAGCTGTGATCCACCATGGGAGTATTAGGAACTGAACCCGAGGCTTCTACATGGGAATCAAGTGCTCCTAACAGCTGACCCACCTCTTCAACTGAGTTACTTTAAACATCTTTTTTTTTTTTTTTTCTGAAGGGGTAAATAGTCATATGTTCAAAATGATCCAGAGGGTTGTCCCCTTCCCCCTTCTTCTGATTTCTTGAAGCAAGGTCTTGGTGTGTATCCCTAGCTGGACTGGAATTTTTTTTGCATAGTTTAGACTGTCCTCAGATTCTCTGTGAGGTCCAGGTTGGCCTAGAATCAGGGTTCTCTGTCAATGCTGGGATTATAAGAGTGAGCCACCAAGTTTAACTCCAAAGAGGGCTTCTTCCTGGTCATTTTAGCTTCAGATAAGTGGCTAGGAATTTAACAGTTTGTCTTTTCACGTTCAAATGAAACTAATGTTCTTGTATTGAAAACGGAAAATTACACTGGGAACCAGTGTGTCCAGCATGATAGGAACGACAAAAAAACAAAACAAAACAAAACAATACAAAACAAAACAAAACAAAACACCTCCACCATGTTTCCAGTGCACATTTAAACAAAGTCTTGACTAAAATGTGAGCCCATAAAAAATATTTCCGAGGAAAGTTTAAAGTTTAAGCCAACATATTATCTTTGGACATGATATTTGCTAATGAGAAGCCAGTGGCTTAAGTCAGGAAGTTTTTCTTCCCGATTTTACAGCTTTGAAGCAGTAGTCAGCAACAGAGGGTACAGAGAAGCAGAGCAAAAGCCTTTGTTTTGTTTCTTCTTTGGCTTTGGCTTCTCACGCCTGTCAGTTCCCCAGCCCCCAATTTATGGGCTTAATCAGCAATCAGGAGATGCAGCTTTGCTGCTAACACGGGGACATGTGGCTTTATGTAGTTCTGCGTTTCAGATTCTCATCAGTGCACAGCATAAGGACATTCTTTTATCACGTCTGCCCAGACTCATCCTTTCCAAAATGCACACTCATGGGCTTGTTAGAATTTACAGTGTCTTTATTTTTTAAATGTTTATTTAATGCTAAGACTTTAACTCTGAGATCTTGTTTTGTCTTTCCATGTTTGAGATCTTTTAACATTCAGGACAGTTTTATCTATTTTTAAAAGTTGATTAAGACTTTCTCAAAAACAAAAAACAAAAAAAGCTTACAAATAAAGAGAAAAATCATGAAGTGAAATTATCAGACCCAAAGTTTATACACATCTCAAAAATTGTTTTTAAAGTACATTTATGTATGTATGTATGTATGTGTGTGTGTGTGTGTGTGTGTATGTATGTATGTATGTATGTATGTATGTATGTGCTTGGAGAAGTCAGAAGACAATCTGGGAGAGCTTACACCCTCCTACCCCATGACTCAGGTGGTAGGACTTGGCACAAATTCTCTTACCTGCTGAGTTATCTCACCAGACCTCTTTTAGTTGTGTGTGTGTGTGTGTGTGTGTGTGTGTGTGTGTGTGTGTGTGTTGGTTTTTTTTTTTAAGACAGGAGTTCATGTATCCCAGGTTGGTCTTGAACTTACTGTGTAGTCTAGACTGGCTTCAGGTACATCATTCTATCTCTGCATCCTGAATACTGGTTACAGGCATGGACCATTACTTCTGGATCTTCCCACCAAGGTTTTTATAGTTGCTTACTAAAATTACTTATTTCGTTTGTTTACTTAGCAACTCATTCTGTCCTGCAAGGGAAAAAAAAAAAAAACAAAAAACAAATCTGTTTTACACATCTAAAGGTTATATATCCCAATTCTGAAATTAATTTTTTTCTCTGCTCATGAAGGATCTGTCAGTTTAAAGAGTTATTGTTGTAAAAAAAAATATACAACAGAGGAAAGTCATCGGATGCAGAATATAAGATACTAGAACATGACAACATAAATTATAACCCATGTCCGAGAAGCTTGATTTTGTAAATAAAGTTTTATTGTAACACATCTATGCCCCTTTGTTTCAGTGTTATTTATATACATCTTTAGACCTGTGCAGCCGAGTGTTTTCATTTTCTGTCGGATACGATACAGACACAACCAAAAGGAGCTAAGCTCTGCTTCTTTGCTGAGAAAATATGCCAGCCCTTGGGCTTCATTTTTGAAAGGACGAGCTTTATCTTAAACCTTGAGCTTGAGTTGTGTTTAAATGAAATCTCAGTTCATTCAGGCAGAGAAGCCCTTGGGAGGCAGGAAGTGGAACTGCAAGTTAAGCCCTGGACACAACCCATAGAGATGCTGCTTTCCCAAAGCCTAGAAGTGGAAGGGCCAAGGCTGTGACTCCACAATGAAACCCATGTGTAATATTTCACAGCCCTTAAACATCAAAGCCTTCTGCTCTTCCACACCTTGTTGATAGGGTAAGAAAAACATAACCACAGAACAGGCCCTTGGGTAATAAGGACAGCCTGCGAGGTGACATTGGATCTGGGGAAGGCATACAATTTTTTTTTTTTTTTAAATACTAAATCCCAGCATAGCTTAGGGAAAAAAAATCATCTCAGAGGAAGGCCTGACCTGAGACTATTGACAAAGGAATTGTGACATTCAGAGGTTATTAAGAGCAGAGCAGTCTTCAGCATTTTCCAGTTGAATGGACTTGTGTAAAAACTAGCAAGGAAAAACAATGTAGGTGGTGGTGTCCACTCTTTATTTGGGAATGTGAATGTATTATTACACTGACTTGCTATCTATTTTCATGGCCTTCAAGGCTTCTCCTGATTGTTGTAGGAGACAAGTCTGCACTCTACTTCCTTAGTGTTTCTGAGCTCCCCCTGGTTTGTTTATGGAGTCTGTACATTAATCCTAGCTGTAGCTGTCCTGGAAGGTACACTATCTGCTGCTAATTCCTTGTAGTGTGACCTTTGAGGCAGGACTTGACTCTGGTTGCCTTGGGGCACTGGAGTGGTTAGTGTCAGTGCCTGGACTCTGGCAGCCCTAACGAGCCTGGCGTGTTAAACAAATCGTGGAGAAAAGCAGAAAGGGGAGATTTATTTGATGTTCCCCTATTAGAAAGAGGAACAAAGAGGTCCAGTCCTCTCTCCACCATGTCCATCTTCAGCATACTGAAATGAGCTTCAGGTTTGAATATAGAACAAGAGGTATGGATGGATAACTAGGCAGTCCTGGTCAAGGTGTGGTCCTTTGAGACCATTGTCTCAAGTCTAGGCTATCCTGCAAGGAGTCTGTCAAGTTGTCAGAACTGTGTGTAATCTCTTCTTGGAGACAAGCTTCCTCTCTAGTTGGCATGAGGCTCCAATGCTTTCTTTCTCCCAGCATGGGATTCTAGGGGAATTACAACTCCTTGGGGACAATTGTCTTAATAGTCTGATAGTAGGAGACACAAGTGTCTCTTTAGAACATCTCCATTCCTGTCTCTAGTTGGATACATTGCTGTTTATAGGAGAGGGATGAGCAGTGCACCCTCTTCCATGCACCTGGCATAGCTGTACCAGGCTAGGATCCTAGACCAACTCTGCACTGTACCAGGAACATTTCTCCTCTCTCCCCATGTTCTTCCTTAGATCCCGCTGTTATGTGGCTATCCTTGTAGTGAGCAGTTGTAACTCCTAGGGTTACTCTGGTCTTTCCTATAGTCCAGCTGCTATCAGGTTTTTCTTTCTTTTTCTTTTTTTTCTTCTTTTGATACAGGGTCTATCTACCTAGCTCTATCTGTGAAGAGCAGGCTGGCCTTGAACTCACAGTGATTTTCCTGCCTCTGCCTCCTCAGTGCTGGAATCAAAGGTAAGTGCCACTGTACCTTGAGTCAAATTTTTAATGTAAAATAAATAAATAATAAAATAAAATAAAATAAAATAAAATAAAGGAATTCCTCATGGGACTCCTTTGAACTTATGTCAACTAGAAGTAATTAGATCCATGGAAGGGGAGATCCAACTGACCCTACTGTCATCCTAAAGTGAGCTTCAAATGCCAACTGGTTCTTTGAGGGAGGTACTGCTCTCTAGGCCTCTGACAATTGCATTTTAGCCCCATAGCCTCTTGTGGCAGGATTTTTCTTGTCCAATCTATTTAATTATTAGTGGAGCAGGAGGCCTGTGATTGGACAGGGTAAAGGGTGGTGGAGCTAAGAGTTGCAAGGACAGAGAACAACTCAGGAGAGGAAAGAAGGAAACAAGATGGAGGGCAAACCAGATGATTCAGATGCAGTGTGGCTTTAAATAGCCACAGGTAGATATAATAACATATAGGGATAGCATAATTAGGGTAACTTGTCTAATCTAGGTGGGCAGCTTGTATCATTATCAATTGACTTTGAAATTATTGTATGGGCATCTTGTGAATTGAGAATTTATTGTTATATAAATCTGACTGGTTCATTTTAAGCTTTAAGAGTTTTGATTTTGCCTGGTTACTAGGGATTGTGATTTTGAACCACAAGGTGGGTGGTCATTGTATGGGGCTGGTGGGGCAGTGACTAGCCAAGGAAAATTAGCTAGTCGGGTGGAAATGTCTCAGGAGTTCTGGGCCGGAAAGTCCATGAGATAAGAACAGGCTGGCCATTGCCCACCAGTGCATGGCCAACCAGCTTGCCAGGGCAAAGAGTAGCAGGGATTAGCATGAGATGGTGCCTTGTCTTTTTAAATATTTCCTGTAACAGCCTCTTCCCTGAAGAATAACTGAAGTAAAAATAATGTAGATGAATTATACAAAATAAAGGGAGAAAAACTCTATTTTTGAGGTTTGTGCGGGAACCTTACAAATATTAAAACCAAGGACAATTCAGAAATGTAGTCCCAAAAAAAGTCTGTATCTTGACATTCTAAAAATACCAATTTCTTCCATGTTTCCCAATAAACCAGGCAAGAATCTATGAAAGAGGAAGTTTAATATTAAAGAAGATTACATGGCAGAACTATCTAAATGCTATCCACAATTCTATACCTGAATATATTTGCTAGAAACTTGCATAGTGTCATTCCTATAAGATGAACCCAACTTCTTTCAGTCAGTTTTTAGCTGGCTGTATATGGTATTCTCCAGCATTCCTTTAATATTTACACCAACAGCAGAGTATTTTAAATTCAAGCCCAATATTACGTATAACAACAAACACCTAGCTCTTAAAAAAATACCTCCAACAACTACATTCATCATTTCAACTGATTGGTGCTCTATAGAGACACAGTAGGGACTCATCCATACAAAAAGATTGCCTACGGTAAAAGGAAACAAAACAAGACAAAATAAAGTTTTCTGGAGAGCCTCCTTCTAGGATGAAGACAGAGGATCTGGGCTGCACCTAAAGTTCAGCTCCTGGCTGCTTTATATAACAATCTGTTTTTTTCATTTGTTTTCTTTTGTTGCTTTGTTTTTGAGCCAGTTATTTATTTATTTTCTTTTATCTTTTAAAACCAGAGACACTGAAATTAAAGAGGCCAATCTGGGGGATTTTTTTTTCCCTTGTTGAAAGAAAACTGTGTACTGAAGATCTGTTGACCTCAGACTCATAAACATTTCCTGAAATTTCATCTGCTCTAGTGGGTGTCTACATGTACACAGGGACACAAAAAGTTAAATCTTCAGATATCTGCGGTGCCTGATGTTAAACAGTGAGAGGAAACATACAGAACATACCTGCCCTTTATTAGTCTTTAATAGGTTTTTGAATTAGTTGCTTTTCTCATTCCTATGACAGAATATTCGACAAAGTAACTTCAAGAAAAGAGGCTTGTTTTGGTTCTCAGTATGAGGGTGCACAGTTCATCATATTAAGGGAGTCATAGTGGTTAGGGCTTCAGCTACTAGTCTCATTGTGTCCATAGACGGGAGTCAGAGACATGTGTTGATGCTCAGCCCACTGTCTTCTTTGATATTGAGCCCAGGATACCAGCCCATGGAATGGTTTTACCCAGATCCAGGGGAGCCTTTCTACTTCAGTTAACCTAATCTTAAAAATCCCTGACAGATGAGCCTAGATGTGTCCCTTGATGATTCCAGATTCTGTTAAGTTGATAATCAATATTAACTACCACAATTGTTAATTTGGTAAACAAAAAGAGTGATCAATCTCTCCTCAAAAATGTCCATAATCACAATACTACCCACATTTTCAGTATTTGCGTCATAGATTCCTCATCTACCAAAGAATGGTTTTTCAGGTAGCCAGTCTGGCTATGCTGTTCTTGCTCAGTATCTTATTCTTCATTGCATTGACTCTGTTCCTCATTTCCAGATCACCGTCTTCCTCTTGCCTTTCTGTCTCCCTGGCTGCTGCAGCTCACCTCTCCCTCCCTTTGCTTCGATTGTCACTCTTCCACAGCTCTGTGTCTGAAACTAGGTCATGAGCCCGTCAAGATGTCAGCTTCCAATTTAGTTCTCAAGTCTCTGTCTTTAAGCAACTTTGTACTTGGAGGACGATTTGCTCTTCCCTGTGGTTAGATGGAACAATTTGAATGCTCTTTATATCGTACATGAGTTTTTCTTTGTATGTATCTGCTTAAATGGTTTCTTATAAGCTGTTCTGCGTCCACATTCACACATGACAGGATTTGGGTTGGCTTCAAAACCTTAAGGTCTTTATAAATTGAAAAAAAATGTGTATGTGGGGGGAGAGTAGGGGAAGCACCTTGCAAAAGGAATATGTAGTTAATTTTTGTCACTACATTTAGAAAATTGTTCCAGTCACCAAACACAACAGACTTCTTACAAATGTAATTATGGCTATGCCTCACTGAGGGAAAGTTTTAAATATTAAAAATAAAATGAGCCAGAGCAAACTCAAATACCCTCCCCTAGGAACAAATAGTAAAATCTGGTATTCATTAAAATACTTGAACGCTAATGGAAGAGAAAAATGTAAGCCCTGTGTGTCTATTTCTTTGGACCAAGACAGTGTGGTTTCTCAGTTTTCTCAAGTCCTGGCCAACGTAGGATCTGGTGAGACTCTTTGGAGACAGGAAATGTGAGGTTGATGTAAAATACAAGTGAGTGAAATGGTTTGGGGCTGCCTTGTGCTGTATTTTGTCTTGGACTTCCTGTGAAGAAGCATTTTTCGACATAAGACATGCACTCTTCTCCTCCTGCCCAACCTCTGTAACTACATACATGGAGAAAGGGGTAGACATGGAGAAAGAGGTCTCGAAGAAGCAGAACATTGTGATTTTTTAGGTTAGGGACAGTGAAGAAACTGTGAAAATCAAGAGCACCATGAAAGATGATGCCCTCCTTGTGTTCTCCAGAGCCCTACATACCTGTCTTCATAGATCTACCTCCAGGTAGACCAGTTGGCAGAGCAGGACTGCCTCAGGATTTCTTCATTTCAGTTGGTCATATTATTAACATTGTACCTATCAGAGTTGTTCCAGTGGTAGACCCCCCACCTTTATCCTTAATTTTATTTTCATTAGTTTCAATTCAACTCCAAAAAGATTTAAAAAAAAAAAAAAAGATCAGCTACCAATGCTTCAGAGAATAATTAGTTGACTCCTATTGCCTTTTCTATAGTTCCTCATTAGTACACTCATAAGATAAGTACCTTTTCTATTAGTTCCTCATTAGTTCCACTGTACAAAGGAAGTAAGATGTCTTGTTGCTGAAGGAGATGCCATTTATTGATGAGAACTTGGGGCAGATGGAGTGGGAAGGAGCAAAGGAAGTTTAGGAGTAAGAGAATCCGAGGCTGGTGGTAGACTGCTGGTTCTGCTGAGCCGAGATGTGGAAATATAGCTGAAAGACAGGTGGGAGGCTGTCAGAGTTAATACTGGATAGTTTCACATTTGCCCCTGGTCATGAAAGACAGGAAAGCTCTGGGCCCTGTGGCATTCAGGAAAAGAACTGCAGCAGCTATAGGAGAGGCAGGCAGCAGCCAGTTTTCTGACTTCTCAATTAGGTAAAAGGCAATGATAACTTCATTACGTGTTCTCGGAAATATTTCTTGCCAGTTATCTGCTTTTTTTTCAACTGAAAATGTGACAGAGTCTGGCACATAGTGTGTACTAAATAAATGTTAGCCATCTTTAGCACGAGTATGCATTTTAGAAAAGATGTGACATTGTGAATGAAATTCAACTGAGTCATTTCTTAAGTAGGTAACATAGAAAGACAATAGTCAAACTTCACTTTTTTATAGAATTACAAAATATGTAGGTTATTAATGTAAAACACTTGGTCAAAAGGGAATCATCTTGTATTTATATTTTCCATTACTTTCTTTTATTTTTTACTAAATACCATAATAGTTATAGTTCAATGTGAGCGAATAGGGTCATATCACTTTTAATGGTTGAAAATCGTTCTAAGCTGCAAAGTCACATATCTTAACAGTCAATTATTGATACATCCCTGGGCTATTTCTAGTTTTACTTTAAAATAACTATTTTGTGGGCTGGAGCGTTAGTTTGGCAGGTAACATGATTATTGCACAAGCTTGCTGGCCCGAGTTTGATCTCCAGACCATACATAAAAATCTGAATGTTATGGCACAAATCTGTATCCCAGAACTCCTACAGCAAGATAGGAGGCAGAGATAAGAGAATCATCTAGAAGCTCCAGGGCCGGCTATTCTGGAATATTGTGTAATTGCAGAAATAACAGAAGAGATCCTACCTCAAAACAAGGTAAGAGGTGAGAACTGACTCACCTTTGACCTCCACAGATACACTGGTACACACATGTCTACACTTAACACACACACATATGTATACACACAAAATAAATACTATCATATACAATGCTGTGACAAGCTTCTGGTTGGCTATATTTTGTCCTTAAACCTTAGTAATGGGAAAGAACTTTCTGAACACTCTACCAAAGATCAAATTTAAAAAAAAAACTATTAAATTAAATCAAATTATTATAATGAATATTTTTTTTTTCATTTTTTTGAGACAGGGTTTCCCTGTGTAGCCCTGGCTGTCCTGAAACCCACTCTATAGACCAAGCTGGCCTTGAACTCAGAAATCCACCTGCCTCTGCCTCCCAAGTGCTGGGATTAAAGGTGTGGAGCCACCACTGCCCGGCTCTAGTCTTATTTTTTTAAAGATAAATAATACAGTTTGCTATATGCACAGAAATGTTTCCCTACCCTTCAATGATAAAGGGCACTCAACATTAATTTTAAATGATACTGCTTTAACGAAAATGCAGAGATGGAAGTGACACAGGCAGGTCATACAATATGTAAAGTATCTATTGGGGATATACATTTGTTGCCAAATATCAGGTTTGTGTAATAATCATATATGATTCTTAGGGTCACTAAGGGAATGAGGAAATGAGGGGGGTCTTAACACTTTTCTTTCTTTCCCCATAGTTTTTATGTCTTTGTATCTAGTGTCATCTTTAACATAAACACTCAATGTTACTCCCCAGTAATTAGTCTTTTCTTTGTATTACTTTTCAAGTAATTATCTTTAGGGTTGCATACACTTGGGTGTTTCTACTTCACTTCTTGACAAATATCTAAAACCTCATGTACCCAAATAACTCTTAATCTTTCCTCTCAGCTCTGGTCTTTTTTTCAGGCTTTGATTAGCTCAGAATCTGATCTTAGAGTAGAATTATCCTCATACATCTTGTGTTTCTGCTCAGAGCTAGTATCCCCAATGCCATCAGCTCCATCTCCAAATATCCCCTCAATTTATCTGTTTCTCCCCATTTATGGAGACTGCATGAGTTCAAGTTGCCTTTTCCTGATTCCTGAACTACAAGGGAGAGTGTCCTATATGGTGCCTCCAACTCCTCTTTGGCACTGGCAGTAAGGATAATACTTTCAAAATGTAAATAGATCATGCTTTCAGCTTCTTCGTCACTTAAAACTCTTCAATGGCTTTTCATTACTCTTTATTAAGTTCAAACATGTGATGCCTGGAGGAGCCCATGGCAAGCACTAATAAATATGCATTGAGAAGATTATTATCAAGCCTTTGGTGGTATACCACTGCCGGCCACAAGAACTTCACCTTGAGGTTGTTTTTGGCCCCATTTTTTCCCCCACCGCCCTCCTCTTCCATCTTCTCCCAGAATCCTGAAGAATGCCATGTCCTTGCTTGGTCAGGATGTGTCCCCTCATTCTTCTGTTTCCTTGGAGAACTCCTAACATCACTGCTCCCAGGGCTCAGGATGCAATCAATATACAGCTGTTTCTTCCTCTGTGTGACCCTCTCTCCCTTGCTAGTCTAAGAAGATTGACCCTGTGATTTTTCACTCTGTGGATTTTATTCCTGTGCCTTATTTCCCAACAAATATCTCACATTATTATTTACATCACTTATTGGGGTTTACATTTTCAAATATGGTTATAAAATAATTTGGTCTCAAGACTGTTAGCCCAACAACTGTGGTGGGATTTGGCTCTTGGTTATAGTGTTCTAGTTTTTTAACTGCTGAGCCATCCCTCCAGCCTCTCTTCTAGTTTCTTATGGTAGTTCAAATCATAAGCCATAAAAGAAAGAGGAAAGGAGAAGTATCATGCCAGTCAACTAGTAACTCTTTCTATGCTGGATACTCTGCCTTGCAAGAGATAAGGGCAAATTTGTGTGGGATTAGAGCAACTGATGTTTGATGCACTGAGACCTCATGACAATGTTGCCTCATTCAGATTCGAGAAAAGCAGGGTTCAAAGAGGTTACTCAAGCACCTAGTTTAGATCCCAGACTAGGTCTATCTGACCCTATAACCACCCTCTGCCCCCATTTGACTGTGTAGCATTACACTGTTACTAAAGAATCCATACTCTTTCTGGGCCTGAACTTGGAGCAGGATTTACTGTTACTCTTCCAGACATCTAAATTGGATGGAGATACAAACACAGACATTTGGGGGAGAGAAGGACTAAAAATAAGGCCATTCCCCCTCTTTATTCTCTCTCTCTCTCTCTCTCTCTCTCTCTCTCTCTCTCTCTCTCTCTCTCTCTCTGGAAATTGTCCATAATTAAGATGATCCCCCTCCACTCAAGTTTCCCAGTTGGTTTCACAGATATAGAGAGAATCATGAATATGTCTCTGTACATATAATAAACCCCAGAGTCACCCTGTCCATCACGATCCAAGATGGCTGATGGCTGCTTGGCAGGCCTCCACTCTCTGCTTCCCCTTCATTCATTGTTTCTATTTGCTCACTCTGCACTGTGACTCTCCCAGAGGGAAGCTGGCTTTTTGAGTAGCTTCCAGATCCTAATCCACCTTCAAGCCAGGTGATTGCTTAGTGATGTGCCTAGACCTGGGATTTGGGATATCCTTCCTGGCCCTGGAGTGTATGCTGGTGGTGCTTGGCCAGCACTCCACACACAGCAGGCTTCCTCACAGTTCTCAGAGGCCACTGTAGGCCTGCTCGTCTGAATGCTTCTACCATTGGCTGATCTCAAAGATGTTTCAGAGACTTTGGAAAGAACAAATATGGCCTTCCCTCCCTGGCCCTCCAGTGCTGTGGTGTGCCTTCAGTGGGGCTCATTTATTTCGCTCCGTCAAGCTCTCAAGGGAAGGACATGTCTCCTGGTGTTCTTTCTCATCCTGCTTCCTATGTTTCTGGCTCCAAACCCTGGTCAGTTTTTGAAATGATAATAAGCAGATGGCTTTCTCCCCTGGTTTGTCATTTCTAACCCGGTGAATGTTTCCGCTCTTGATTCATCATAGCGGTAATGTCATGTGTGGTAACTACCTAGCAATCCCCTGCCTGCCTCTTCTGTCTATTGATAGATGGACGAGCTGTTAAATGTAGGCTAGCCTGGATTTATTCTTCACTAGTGACCAGGCAATTGATACAGCATCAGGATGTCAGTTTGTTGTAGTTCAAGGTGAATTTCTTTTTCTTCCAGGCAGTGACTTGAAAAGTTCAGAGGGTTGGGGGAAGGGGCAGCCAGGTGGAGCCTTCTTGCCAGATGCTGTTTTTCTGGAAATAAGCTTTCAGGGGAGAGTCAGGAGCTGTGGGATAGATTGGGCTTTGTCACCCTACTGTCATAGGGGTAGGGCTGGACTGATTGATTGCATTATTTAGGGACCCGTTTGCTTTTCCTGCTTGTTTTTTCAGAAGAGGAGAGCTAAAGGCAGCTACGTTTGAAAATCAGTGCATTTTTCCTAACAATCGAATCTAGTTGAACTTCATTTTTACCTACTACTCTGCGTCCAATTGCACTCATTCACAATGCCAGCTCAGGGGTTTGCCAGAACAGCTAGCCAGGTTCTGTAGCTGTGGAGACTAGCCACATACATAAGAAGGATGAGCTAGGTGTCAGCCCAGCACTGGGATCTAACTAGTACTCATCAGAAAGAAGAGGTTTCAGGAGTTCTGCAGAGAAGCATGGGAAATAATTTTGGAATGTCTAATGTTCTAATGTTTAACTTTAGCTGTTACAGCTTCTTTCTTTCTTTCTTTCTTTCTTTCTTTCTTTCTTTCTTTCTTTCTTTCTTTCTTTCTTTTATTGCTAACCAGACCCTCCAGTATAACCATTCCTCAAACATTAGGTTAACTAAAGTATAAAGGGAGTTCAGACCTTCCAAATTCAAACATAATTTACAGAGGAGAAACATTTCCAGCCACAGATGGTTAGTATTTTTGTGGGAGGTGATGTACAATGCTTGGGAATGGTTGAAGGGGTGTGTGTGTGGGGGGGTGGGGGAGTAACTTTTGTAAATATAGGTTGAGCATCTTTTACCCAACAATCTGGAATCTAAAATGCTCTAATTTTTCTGACTGATGAGATGCCGCAACTGGAACATTCCACACCGTGACATGCTGTTTCAGCATGCAATCGTTTAAAACATTATATACTTATACTACATATATACTTTTAGGTGACATATGAAATATATATATATATAAATATACTAAATCTAAATCTAATCTCTGGCATTGTTGTGAGCCCAGGGTTTTTGGATAAAGTACATGTCATTTGCAGAGTTGATCTGGGCATTGTGACGTTGGGCACAGAGATCCTTTGCTTACAAGGTGCTGAGCCCCATCAACTTACAATCTTAACCAACAATCACTTTTGATTCTTGAATGTTATTAAACACACTGATTCCACAGATTAATGAAGAAGTAGTATTCTGGTAATGCCTCATCTTCTCTCATCCCATGGCTCTAGCAGAAGATCAATCATGGTTGTACTTTGGTACCTTAGACAGCAGGCCTCCCTCCATCTCATCTTGGAGAGTGTTTGTAGCACAGTGTGCTTTGTGGAGTGAAGTTGCTATGCCATTGTCTTATGTCACTGATATGCAGACCGTAGGCCAATTGTCTCAGGCAGGATGAAGAAGTAAAGCGGTGGTTCTCAACCTTCCTAACATTGCAACCCTTTAATGCAGTTCTTCATGTTGTGGTGACACCTTCCTCCCCAACCATAAAATTATTTTCATTGCTACTTCAGAAATGTAATTTTGCTACTGTTAGGTATTGCATGCAGGATATCTGATCTGTGGCCCTTGTGAAAGAGTCATTTGACTCCCTAAGGGGTTATGACCTATAGATTGAGAACCACTCAAGTGAAGGAATAAATTAGGAGCAGGCTTTCTTTCCTGCCTATTCTTCTTATCCTCATCCCTTGAACTTTGAAGTCACCCACCAAAACCCTCTAGTGTCTAGACAGAGCATGGACACTGTGGCCCAAATGGGAAAGGACTCTGGAGATCCACACTCTGCCAGTTCTCTTGTTTCGTTCCTCACAGTGGAACAGCTGGTACAAAGAAGCCTCTTGAATGTTTAGGCTTTATGTAAAACTTTTTAGGCTGAAGGTCCCTTTGATTTCATTCTGAGCATCACTGGAAGTTTCTATAGAATGTGGTCCTCCAAGCAAAATAGTTGCCGTCTTCATAAGATCAGCTGTGCTTGCTTATTTGGAGTCTATCACACCTGAGTTTACTAACTGTTGACATTCCCTCATAGAAGGAAGGCTAGGCAGAACCTTTACCTGACAGTTCAACTACTCTTCTCAGATATCTCTATCCAATTTTGTCCTAATTGCCAATATCTTGGGATCTTAGGGGGATACTAGAATACATAAGCAACCAGAGGTTAATTGAAGAGGAACTCCATCTATAAAACTGTATATAGGCAAGATGTCACTAATACTGGTTGAAGGCTTTCCAGTATGGCTGCTCTGAGGTTACCCATAGTCCTGTATGCAACCTCTTCTCTATGCTTTGTAAGTAGGCCCAATAAATGAACTGGTTCTCCATGTTGAATTATGGTAGAATCCTACTTTTGTTTGTTGTTGAAGGCTTACAAGGAGTGGGTAGACATTATTTATGTCTCTTCAGGGAGGGATTCTTGCAACACTCTAGGATGTTGATGGCTTTTTGCTTGGTTGCAATCCAAAGTAACCTCCAAACTGAATGAGGAAATGTTGACCTTACTCCACAGTCCACAGCTTGTCTCTCCTTCCTGCATAAATTTATTATGTTATTTTTAGACTGTTTATTTAGCACACAGAGCTGACCAAGGAGAAGCTGAGCCTTTTATTAGAATGTATCTGTGTCTTCTATCTCTGGACTCCCCTGGCAGAGGCTAAGAGCAGTCTACTAAGCCCCTCCCTCTACTAGAAGGTGGCTGGTTTGTTAAGAGGAGAGAAAACAATTCCTCTTTATCCCTCCTGAATGTCTGTTCTGAAACTGTACATAGTTGTCCCTTGGTGTATGGGGCCTTTGTACCCTGAGACTCTATGGATACCAGTATCCACAGATGCTCAAGTCCTGTATATCAGACAGACTATTTGCCTGTAACTGACACTCAAGCTCTTGTATCCTTTAAGGCCTAAGTCATTAACAATTCCTAATGCAATGGTTATACTGTGTCCAGAGTTGCCCCTACTATACTGTTTGGGGAATAACATGGGGAGGTAAAGTCAATATATTCAGAAAAAAATACATTTAAAGAATAATTTTTGTGACTATAGAACCTATAAGCTCTACAGGTCAACTGTGAATGTTTGTTATAAAAATAAGCTGTTTGTCTTGAAAGGGGAGGGGTTGTGATTATCTGGAGCTCCCATCTCTGGCTGTGACACCCATGGTAACAATGGTTTCTTTTTTAGACATTATTTTACTAAATTGTGTGTGTGTGTGTGTGTATGTCACGCGTGTGCACGCAGATGTGCACATATATGTGTATTTATGTACATATATGTGTGTGTGTGTGTGTGTGTATGAGAACAAGTACTATGGAATGCATACAGAGGTCAGAGGACAATCTGCAGAAGTCCATTTTCTCCTTATACTCTAAGGCCTGGGGATTAAATTTACACTGTCAGGCTTGGCAGCAAACTCCCTTACCTGCTGTTTTAGTCAGTGTTCTATAGAGATGCCATGACCATGGCAACTCCTACACAAGAAACCATTTAACTTGGTGATTGCTTACAGTTTCAGAGGTGTAGTCCATTGTCATGGCAGTGAACATGGTGGCATTTGGGCAGGCATGGTGCTGAAGAAGTAGCTAAGAGTTCTATGTCCAGATCCTCAGACAGAAGGGAGAAGGGGGGAAGGGGGAGGGGGAGAGGGAGGGAGGGAGAAAGGGAGAGAGAGAGAGAGAGAGAGAGAGAGAGAGAGAGAGAGAGAGAACTGAACTACTGGTCCTGGCTTGGGCTTTTGAAAACTTCAAAACCCACTCCCCAGAGACATCCTTCCTCTAACAATGCCAAGCCTCCCAATCCTTTTAAATAGTTCTACTTCCTGGTGACCAAGCATTCAATAAGCCTATGGGGGCCATTCGTATTTAAACTACCTCACTGAGAAGCCATGTTGTAAGCCCAATAGTTTTATGTTCAAGCCTTAGCTTAGTTCTGTTCCCTATTTGTGTGGCATCCTGGGTGTGTCCTGTATCTGGCACATGAGCTCTTTGTCCCTGACTCCACATCCCTGCCTTCCATTGCTTCCATATCATTGCACATGAACTTCTAGCTGCAGATTGAGTTCTTTCTGCTTCCCCAAAGTTTCCTGATGTTTGCCACATTTTGCTCTCTGCTGAACTGCTTCTGTTGCTCTTAGTCATCTCTCCTGGACCAACAGTTCCTCCCACTAGAGAATCTTCTTCTACCTCTCACAGAAACTTAAACTTTGGTGGCCCTGGAGATCCTCATGGTCCACACCAGCCTACGATTGGTGATGGTTAGCTGCCAAGTGATGAGACTCTCATGATTACTTTCTATGGATACAAGCTTTATTTTCTGAGTATCTCGAAAACTTCTGGGGAAGTCAACAGTAGTTTCACTCTCTGTACCAACTACAACCGTTGATAAACAATAGGTGCTTTATTAATGACTGAAGATTGACTTTGGAATGCTGGCTCTACCTGCTTAATATAAGCTAAATATATTCAGGGTCTTTACTAGGACCATTAAATCCCTGGGCCTGAGCTCTCGGAAGGTTGTTATCTTATATAATCCTGATTGACCTGGCAATCACAGAGGTGTCTCTGCCTTCTAAATGCTGGACTTGAAGACATATATCACCACACTTGTCTCTCCAGAAGTTTTCAAAATAATATGTGACAATACTAGCTCTCCCTAAAGCCTGCAAGTGGAGATGGTAGATGTTTTGAGAAAGCTCACATTGTTGAGAGAGAGAGAGAGAGAGAGAGAGAGAGAGAGAGAGAGAGAGAGAGAGGAGAGACAGAGACAGAGACAGAGACATACAGAGAGACAGAGACACACAGAGAGATTGCTTTGTGCAAAGACCTTACTGACCCATAGAACCCTTGAGTCAATTATCGAAACAGAGAAATCATGCAATAAACAATGCTTTGTTATTTTGTTGAACATAACATTTTTTCCAAATTTATTTTTACCATATGATGAACCCTCCTTGCTCCTGATGTAATAGATTGTGCCCCCAGAAACCTAGGATACTGTTAATCACACTTTGAAAGGATTTTTCCCAACCTGCCTTTCCATCCATCTTCCTTTAAGCCATGCTTTCAGAGGGTCTCGCTGGCTGTGCCAAGGGTGAACACACTTGGGAAACTGGACCCTAGTGAGCAGTGAACATCTGTTATTCGATCCAGTTTGCATGATGAAAACACTCCTCCCCTTTCTTCTTCTCTGCTTTTCATCCTTTCAGCTACGTCCAGATGAGGAAAACTCATCTGTTTTGATGACGTACACAGACATTGGACTTGGGTCCTTAGACATTTTCAAGTGCCTCTGCTACTTGCTAGTCTGTAAATGTTTCCAAGAGTTTTCTACTCCAAATGGATCTTTGTTTTATATGTTTTAAGGAAGCACTTGGACACTGAGTAATGTGTTCATAACTTGTGGCAAACTTAACTAGCCTGCTGGCTATTGGGTAAGGAAACTTCCCCAAAAACTTCGTAGATGGGTCACAATTTAGTTTCTTTATTTTTAAAATTTTCTTTAAATCTCTTAAAGTCAGCTGGGATCTTCACAAGAATATGTGTGTGTGTGCGTGTGCATGTGTGCGTGTGCATGTGTGTGTGTGTGTGTATGTGTGTTTGCCACATTTCTTGACCTTTCTAAGTTACACATACAACTAGGATCATTATTTCCTGTATACCATGGTTTTCATTTGTATCTCTATTCTGGTCACCTTTCACTGGAAATGGGGCTGATTAGAGTGGAAACCCAGTCGTCAGATATGATCTGACCTCCAAGCTGCGATGGGCATTCTTCTGCTCTCTCAGTACAGGGACAGCTCTTTGGCTGAAGCAGAAGCATTAGACTTTTCAGTTACCCACATATCCTTTTGGTCCTGACCGTGTCTGCATCAGACCTAGGCACAGTCCCCTCATCTGAGGTTTAAGCCCTCACCCCTGCAGTTGGCTAATTCATCACCTCTCTTGTTACACTCTAAGCTTGTGTCCTTCAGCCAGAAAAACCTGCCTGGAATTTCCCTGCACCTGTTTCTGCTTCACTTTCTTCCTTCTCTGACCTCTGACCTTCTGTCAAATTGCCCTTCCTCTTTCATGTATGCTGAATGATGGCTCCCCTTGTGTTCTTTGTGTGAAGGGTTATCATCTCTGCAAAAGCAGCCTAGACCGGGTTCCCCCAGCCTCCTACCCTTTCTCAAAGCTGTAGTGTATTCTCTATTCTTTCTTTAACTATTCAGCACTTGGAGAATGTTCTTCATATACCCTTGTGATGACTGGCATGGGCTTCTTCCTCTCACCTCTGTAAAGTTTTCTTTTCTACAATAGCAGACTCTATAGTGAGCATTCATGTAGATGTCACACATCTTAAAATATTTCCACAGCTGCAGGATTCTCTACCTGACTCTCCTCTGCCTATTGTTGTTCAGAGATGGGCAAATACCAGCATCTACCTCATTTGCAGATGAGAATAATGAGTCCTGAGGAGATTAACCTGCTTAGCCCAAGGTCCAAGCTCAGGGTCACCAGAATTACTAACTCTGATCTCCACTTCAGAAGTCATGTTCCTTCAAACTTCGCCATGGCCTAGAAGACAGTTTGCTAAGACTGGAGAGCAAGCTAGCAACACCCCCATCTTGTGCTGTAAGTTTTGATGTTGACAAACCAAATTTAGAATTTTTTTTTTCCAGACACATAGCCTTCCACTTTGCTGGTACTTCATATAAAGGATTTGCTAATTTGGAAAGAACTTGGATTTGGATTTTCCTTTTGTTTTTGCATTCTTCAAGTCCACAGTTTTTACTTGACTAGGAGATTAATGTCTCAGACATGCCTTGAAAATAGTTCTTGAAGCATATGAGAAGTGAAAGCATTCTCCATCATGTGCATTCTCACGCTGGTGCAAACTGAACAGAGCAAACTCTGACTGGGCCAGTATAAGATAGAATAAAATATTTTGTGCACAATGCGAGGAGCTAATTAACAATATTTGGTAAAGAACAATAATTGTGTAGACTAGAGAGGAATGAGCAGTGCAGAAGATTCTTGACCTGATAGACTTCATATTTTTAATGAGAAGACAAGTTGTAACACATACTTGTGCAGATATGGAAGGTCTGATGGCCATATGCAGAGAGAAGAGCATTTGGTAAGATGTGTGGGGTGCAGTCTGAGAGCCAGTGGTGTGTGAGTAGATATTTGATTGAAATTGTGAGGACGTGACCTATGTCTAGACTCATGTTAGTGTGTATGAGTCCAAGTGGGTGCATGTGTGTATTTGTAGGGGCATGGGCCAAAGGTGACGCTGGGTGTCTTTCTCAATCACTTCTTACCTTCCTTTGTTTTTATCTTTTGTAATTTAAACATTCTGTGTATGTATGTGTGTTTGTGTGGGAGTAGTTATGCATAAACACAAGTGTGGAAGGAGGCCAGAGGCATCAAATCCCCTGAAACTGGGGTTACAAGCTGTTGTGAGTTACCTAATATAGGTGCCGAGACTTGAATTTAGGACTTCTGAAAGAGCAGTGCATGCTCTTCACTTCTGAACCATTCCAACAGGCCCCATACCTTTTATTTATTTATTTTTTTTGGAAAGGCCTCTCACCAAATCTGGAGTTAATTGATTTGGCTAGGCTAGTTGGCCAGGGAGCTCTATGGATCTGCTCACCTCTACCTCCCAGGAATGGTATTAGAGATGTCTGCTACTGTACCTTGTGCTGGGTATCCAATCTGGGGCCTTCTGGGCTGTGAGCAAGACTTCAATCACTGAGCTATCTCCCCAGCCTCCTAGCTGAGATTTAAATGGTAAGATACAGGCAGCCACAACAATGAGGGTATGGGAGTGGTTGGTGGGGGTATGTCTTTAATACAAAAGAACAAGAGGACAAGGACATGGAAAGGGAGAATGTTTGAGGCTAGTGTGTTTTGAAGAAAGGTGACAAGGACAGGAAGTGGGAAGCTGACCCGAGGTCTTAGAGATCAAGAGAATCACTGGAGGGTTTAACAGAGGAAAAGGGAGTGATGTAATTGGATCTGTGTCTCAGAAACATCATACTGAACTTCTGGGAGGAAGAAAGAAGGCATATTCTGTTAATATTAATCCAGGTAAGAAACAGTGGTGGCATTATGGGTGATAAGAGAAACAGGATGGTTTCAGATGTGTTTTAGCTGTGAATGGTATAAGAGGTTAACGGACTCGACATGGAGGTAAGGAAAGAAAGAAATCATGAAATGGAAAGATTTGCTTCCTGTGGAGGATAGTTAGGCAGCACCTGGAGTGAATACAAGGTCACCACTGCAGCATGTATCATCCTCAACAGGGGCTGTGACATCTGCTGCTTACCTCTAGAAATGGGGTTGTCGCAAGCATTACAGGAAAATAACACCTTCTTTTTCTTGTGTCATTTCCTTGCAAACCCCAAGCTAGGAGCAATGTAAAGGCTCATGAATTTTAGTTTAAAATCAGAAAATCATGACAAGGCCCCAAATATATAAAAAGAGTTAAGAACACAGTCTAGGTCCAACGTGGGCAGGAAGGAGATGTCCCGATACAAGAGTCCCCTCGGAGTTGTTGGGAGACATTCTGTCGGATGGTAGTATGATCTTGAATATATAATGACAGGGACAGAGTGAAGACTGGGAAGTTGGCTCAGTCAGTAATGTGCGTGCTGCACAAGCATGATGGCCTGAGTTCAGATCCTCAGCTCCCATGCAAAAGCCTGGGTATGGTGACACACATCCATAATTCTGGTTCTGGATAGATGCAGGAAGGGGAATCTATGGGGCTTTCTAGGTATCCAACCTAGCAGAATTTGTGATGCACACACAGATGAAGCATAAAAATAAAAATAAAAATAAAAGGAATACTGCTTTCCGCTAATCTCCATATCCAGTCTCAGTTTGACTTTCTCTAAGCTTGTCATGGTTTTGCTGTTTTTCAGAGGGGGAGGTACTGCCTCCTTCCCCCACTTGTCTGTGCATCAATCAAGTCCTTATAGAAAATGGACAGGCCATGGGAGCTGTGGGTTTTGGAAACTTTTGTAAAGGGACTTGTTTAGATGGTCTTGGAATGGAGTCCTATGAGGAAAATTTTGAGCGATGTGATAACACTTCAAGAAAATAAGGCTTGTAAATGTAGTCTTGTGAACTTGCTTTCTTCAAAAACATTAAATTGTTCTTGAAGTGTGTTTTTGTGTTTCTCCTCAGTGTAGCAGACAGGAATGAGTTTACTTCAGATTACTTATTATTGCTTGCCACTGTTATTCAATTATCCTCTCTATGCCTCTGTGGAAAAGCATATTTTTGCCACATGCATCTTGTCCTTGTGATTATGTGCAGCTTGAACGAATGAGGACTTTACTCAGGTGACGTTTCCTAACCTTCAGACTATACATTGTTTGAGGTTCTGAATAAAGCTGTCTGCCTCATTTATTGGCTCCATTCTCACTAGGTCTCACTACCTCTAGGATGGTGACAAGGGTTACAAAGAGAGAGCCAACTCTAGGTGCCCAAGCATTCTGAGACTTGCAGATCTGGTAAGAGCTGACAGATACATGCAACCATAGCATGAAAAAAGTTCTACCAAACTGTTAGGAGCCGCGGTGAGCGTGACAACATTCGCCATTACAAGATGGTGCGGGCATCCTGTGCTCCCACAAGAAAACAACTAACTGCGCAGGTGCAAAAGGCAAAAGCGCGCCAAAGTCACTGCCCATCCCAGGGCGTAATATGGGGTGATGAGTGAACAGCCAATCAGAAGTGAACACGTCACTCTAGGGTATATATAGCAGTGCCTTTCCCGGGCTTTGGGTCTTTCCACTTCTGCTGATACAAGAATAAAGCCTCGTTGTAGTAACCACCCGAAAACTGCCTCACGTGTCTCTTTCGCGGGCGAAGGGGACTTGAAAAGGGGCGCAGAACACCAAACCAGAAAGGAGGCCAGAGTCACAGGAGAAAGAAGATATTCGAATGCCCAAAATTTCCTCCAGAAATGCAGCCCAACAAGGGACAAACAGAGTAAGGATGCTGCCATATCTTCCTACCTGCTCTCAGAATAGTAGCTGGTGTCCCAACAGAAGCCAGAGAGTCAAGGACCCTGGCTCACCTACAGGTCATGGTAGAAAATGTGTTTCAGGGTAAAATAGGATGGCAATTTAGCTGTCAAAGCTCACTTTGCTTACATAAGAGAATATCCTGAGGAAAAACAGTTTAGAGGTGAATGGGTTTATTTTGGCTACAGCTACAAATGGATAGAGTCCATTACAGCAGGGAAGACCTGGTCACGGGAGCAGGGAGCTGACTTGAGTACACTCTATCCATACTCAAAAAACAAGAGAGTGGACAAGAAATTAGGGCCGGGCAGTAAGACATCAAACCCTACCTTCAGTACTGAACCACCTCCAGGAACTTTTCTACCTCCCTCAGAGGGGACCACTGATTGGGAGACTAAGTATTCAAACACATAAGCCTATTTAGGACATTTTTTCATTTAATCCACAACATTTAAGAAGAGGCAAATTCAGTTGCAAGCCATATTGTCAGAGCATGAACGTTTCAGAAGAGGATACTTAAAGATGCACATGGTGGACACCACTGATGTTTCTCGCGCCTCTTCTGGTTCTTTGATTAGATCATAAAGGACTTCATGCCAGTGAGGAACAGGAGTGAAGGGAGCTTGGCCTAGCATGAGAAACAAGAATTTCATGTTGTATTGCTTAATCTTCATCCCAACTTGGGTTCAAGGTCCAGCATTCCTCCTCCTGGCTTCTTCCCTCTCATCTGAACTGAACTGTGGTTGTGAAACAAATCACGGATCTATTCCACATCCTCTCTGATCTTTTGAAACTGCACAAGATAAGACTTAATGAAGGTGGCATGCCTCAGAATGACTTAGAGCTGACAATATGACTACATCAAACATCTTTGGATGGCAAGATTTTAATGGCTGAATAATATGCTGGAACAGAGGAGTAATTTCCTCTCGAATGCTACGATGAATTATTTATGCTTTGACAACATTATGTGTCTCTAAAGCAGCTTTTAGTTATTCGCCACTTCTGGGCTACAGCTGATCCTGCTGCCCATTCTTGTAATTACATTAACCTCTTGACTTTACATGACAAGCTTTTCCTGCAATCTGCGATCAATAGCCCATAACTATACCTCTTTAATAGGGCCATAGTTACACTTCAGTTCAAATACAATTAACTTTTGTCCCCCTTTTTCTTTTTGGTAGGGCATGTGATAAAATGACTTATTTTAACATCCTGAACAAAGAGACTCATCGTGAAGGGGGAAACACACACACACACACACACAGACACACACACACAGACACACACACACACACACACACGCAGGGTCATATGAAAAGCAGTGATTGTATCGATAAATAGGCCAGATGAAGATCTAATTCTGAAAGCACCTGGGATTAGAAACACTGAGAGAAGCAGACGATATTGGAGCCCCAGATTTGTGTGGTGGGCCTGAAAGCTCTGCTTTGATATGCTTCATCAGTGCAGTAGGGTTAAAGGCACATAGTGGACTGCCTCATTTCCTATCCAACCTATACTCTCTAATTATTGCACAATAACGTACATAGAGAAAGCATCATGTTAAGTGCTGAAACATTTCTCAGGCTAGTCCAACCCTCCTCTTTGCCAGAAGTCCTTTAGGAATGGGATAGTAGAGCCAGGTCCTGCTGGCTCAGTCAGGCTGTCTGGACAGGTTCTCTCATGTCAGTAACTTGACATAGCCATGGGGATTATTTGAACCACAAATGTCAGCTAATGCTATACTAGTGTCTGACCCCCTCCTCCAAAGAAGAAAAAGCCAACTACATATTTTCCTGCATAGCACTGTATGTATGTGTATATGTTAACCACACTACACACCATAGAATGCTTTGTTACACAGATATGTGGCCTATATTTTTATAGAAAACAGCCTTATGAAGTTTTCTGAGCATTTTATACTCACATATTTAGTGCATTGTGTATATTAAAATATACAAGCACAGACCTGCACAGTCCTCATGGCTATCCATTCACTTGAACAAACTTGCATTTTGGTTAGCCTTCAGTTGCTTAAAACTCTATGAGTCTATGGATCACTTTGAGAAACTCAAAGGAAAGCCCATGGAAGTGAAATTAATTCATTTTCTGCTGTAATTCTGTAATATGAAAAAAGAACAAAGCCTGTTCGTTACTTTCTACCATACTATATTATCATGGCCATATATCTTAAAACTAATAAAATAAAACTACCTATTACTAATAGCAATAATTTAGGACCCATCCAGTGTTCCTCATAGATAATGCATCTCATCTAATATCACCTCAAGAAATAACCGGTGTCTGCTTAAGTCCTGTCAGCCTGCTCTAATTTTCTTTTATGACACTGTCAGGTTGCTATATTGCAGACAAGTGATCTGTATAATATAAAGTGTGATGCCTATGCATATTACATGATCAGAAAATTAAACATAAAATAACTGTATTTCCCAAGCATGGAATCTGTAGGAGAGAATGAACACATTGTTACTATCAAGGAAAACTAAGGCTGGAGCATTTCCTGTATCCCAGAGCTTGAGTAGCCCCAGTTCACAAAGGGATAGGACCATGTTTTCATGACTTTTCTTACTGATGGAACAAATACCCAACAGAAGGAACATAATGGAAGAAGCTTTGTTTTCTGCCTCATAGTTTCAGGGATGTCACTGACTGATGGCAGAGAAGGTATGAAGCTAGCTAACCTGAGCCTTAGTGCAGTATTAAATACACATAATCACTCTACATTAACCAGGTTATTTGCTTTAAAAACAATTTTATTGCCTTCTCTGAATAGACACAGTTCTAATCATTATTTGCCCAATGATCAAACTGAATTATTGTATGGTATTTTTTATAAATGGGAGAGTCAGCTCTGAGTGCAAACTTTTGGAAGGGTCAGGAAAATTAGGCTGGCTATTGGGATTAGTTTAATCTAGTGGAAGTTCTAACAGCTCCTTTACTCCGGACCTGCTGTCCTAGAGAAGCAGACAGTGGTCTCAGAACTGCTTCTTAGAACATCTACACTTCAAAAGATGGGGAAGGTAGGCTGTTAATACCCAAGAGCTCCAAATGAGCCGAATGCCCTTCCACTGAGCCTGACTAAGAACTAGATGACACTAACGAGACTAACGAGAATGATTAGAGGATCCGTTTCTCTCTGGGGCTGTAAAAGGGTTGTGGATTTTATTGCTTGTAGTGGATGGAAACATAATCCCCTCCAAAGGTAGAGGATGATGTGATAGATCACTTCGTGGTGTCTTTTGGATTCTTCTAAGCTCCCCTTTGTTTAGTTCAATGGGGATAGCCAATTGTTCCAAGGATATACTATCTAATAAGGTAGTTAAAGTTTACTCTGTGCATTAAACTCTGGCGATGGTCATTTTTCTTTTCTTTTTATGGGTGGTCTGTAGGAGCCAGAAGAATAACAGTCTCCAGACCCATCTGCATGGAACATACACATTACAAAACATTTTGCATCTCCATTGGGTCTAAATCACGAGGAAACGAGATCTGGACCCTTTCATGTCGATGAGGCTAAAGAGTTTGGTATCAATCTACAAAAGAGCACTTTGCCAAGAGGATTCAGATTTGTTCAGATCCAATACAGATTCTTCTAAAACATCTGGGTCCATTTCCAGATGAAAAAAGTAACCAGCATAGCTAATGAAATTTCCAGATGTGACTACTTGCCAAAATATTGTGATGCTTTTGCTGGTTGCCCAGTATGTCAGGGATGTACTTGGTGGGGTAGAAATTCCATTCTGATCTTCCCCTTAGATACACACTGACTCCTCCCCCCCACCCCCAGCTTTATAAACACATAGCACCCTTGGAGTAATTCATTGTCCCAAAGGGTTCTCTTTTTTGTGGGTAGCTAGATAAAAATCCTTTGTTACATTCAGAATTTGTTACTCTCAGTTTTCTTACTGATTTATTCATGCCCTCCCCAACCTCATTCTCCAAGCTTCCTCTTGATCATTAATGTACCAGTCAACAGAAGGGTCCGCTTTGGGACATCTGAAGTCAGAGATGTCTAGTTTTGATCTCTTTTCTTTGCCTTGGTTTCAGCGGGAATGGTTTGAAATAATCTCTGTACTTGAGAGGCAAAGATTTCCTTCCTGAAGGGTGAATCACTCAGAGAATAATAAATCCTGCTCCAAAGCACTTGTTTTATGTTACAATTCCTTCCCTAATGGGGACATGTGACCCCAGTAACCCCCTCTTCCCATTCCAAAGGTCCAACCTTAAACCCAAATAAATAACATCTCTCATCAAAGAACTCTGAAACAAAACTCACTAGAAAAAGAAAACAATGGTGGCAACTGCCTTAAGGCTTACTGTACCAAACAACGTTAACAGGACTCTTTAAACGCCAAGCAAGATGTTAAACTTATGAGGCAAAGGGGTTAGCAGCCAGAGAAGCCACCATAAGACCCTAAAAGCAGTTTTGTCTTGTATTCTTCAAAGATCCAAGCATTGTCCTGACAGGTCAGAGAAGGCTGAACAATGGATGGGATTTCAAGGGACTGGGAAATTCCTTTTTCTGTTCTAAAGAGAAGTAGCATCAAGTATGACTGATGAGCTGAGGGGAAGCCATGGCCCTGCTACAGCCCTGGCTGCTCCAAGATGCAAGCTGGCCTGTCTCTCAGAACCAGAGCCCAGTTCTCTGCCTGAGGGAGGAAGAACCCACCTCTTCCTGGTCAGCCCCGGAGGTTGACTCTGCCTTTGAAGCAAGTGAGTATGAACTGTTTCTCCAGGTCACTGAGTTCCAACTGTCTGAGAAACAAGGCTCCATTCTCTCAGGAAGCAGACTGTTATATCAAAAAAAAAAAAAAAAAAAAAACCTCACAAAACCCAGGGAAGAACTGTTACTCAGGAAAGAAGCCGCTGCAAGGCAGACAGGGCAGAGCATGGCAGCCCTGACACCAGGGCCAAGATTATTTATGGTTTTCAATTCGGAATAGTTTTATAAAAGTTTGGTTTGGATAATGGAGTGTTGGATAACGGTGAGAGAGTCAAAGAAAAAAAAATCTGGTGTTCAGTACCCATGGATGCATGTTTCCCAAATAGAAGGGACCTTAAATCTATTTCCTTTACTTTACATTCCATTTGTCTCATTGAAGCCTGTGGGCAGGTGGGGAGTCCTGTTTCCATCCATCCCTCTGTCTCTCTCTCTCTCTCCCTCTTTCCCTCCCCTTCCCTCCTTGTCTCATTTCACAGTTCTTCTCCCCGTTGGTATCTTATTGTTTTTTTGTGTTAGTTGACATTGGAGACATTGACTAAAAGTCTATCTTTCAAATGACATCATTAGAGCCAGGTTTACTTGTTATAGTGTCATTGCTGTTCCCAGCATATGATAGGATGCTGTCTGAATTTTCCCGCTGTTCATTGAGCACCAAATGTCTTACAGAACTAAATCTTCCAGCGTGGAAAACCACCACCAACAAAAATTTTGCTATGACTTGTCACCTGCTGCAGTATCTAGTTTGTGATGCTTAATTTCTTAATTACACCTCGAACCAAACGTCTAAATGTTTCTTCACTCCCCTGTCTTGTACTCGGTTAACGTTCCGACATCATCTTCTTACATGGCTCTTTTTAGATCAAACATATTTGGAGAATTTAAGGTAAAGAATTCAACACTCAATACCTTGTTTGCTCCCCCTTACCTCAGGTGAAAGTGATGCATCTTTCTGTCTTTCTTCTTGGCAGTTCTCTCTCTCTCCTGGATGTTCATAAAGCATTTAAAAGCTGAAGATTCACCCTTATGACATGCTAAACTTTCCCTGATGGGCTCACATTGAGAACAAGTTCCTTTTTCTTCAGACATCTGGCTGATCATTTTCTGTTCAGACCGCGCTATTGAATACCTTGTAAGCTAAAGGAATAACATTTCGGTTAAAATAAATGACCAAAGCCACTTCAGAAAGCAGAAAACGTCAAACAGCTTGGTAATTTGCAGAGCCCTCTGGCACCCCAAGTGCATAATGGATTTGCAAGTGACACTGAAGATGGAGTATACACGGCTGTGAGGTTACACTTCTATTTAAACATTTTTCCTTCAAATTTTTTAAATTTTGGGAGAAGACATTAGGTAATAAATAGCCCCCAAGAAGCCACTGTGGTTTCCTCTCTGCCCAGGTACTCTGTATTTCCAAAGAATGCAGTTGCTAAATCCATAAACCTGAGGTTAAGTTTAGCACTTATAGGTCACAGGCTCCTAGTAAACAAATTGTATCAGCCAGCGTGAGAGGTTTGTTGGAATCATATTCACAAAGAGATAGTTTCCTCATAGGTTATAAATATTTTGGGGAAAATCCTGGTGCATCCAGAAGTTAACCATGTGAGGTCTCTGTTCTGATGTTGGAGCTATTTTATTGAGGCCCGTCACCCACTTTGGATTTATGAACACTAACAGAAAGCTGGCGACTGTAAATTCTGAGAGTTTCTTATTAGAACCCAAGGGCATTTGGTAATACACAAAATTAATGATCATTTGCTAAAAGTATTTTGGGGAGATTTTTATTCAAACAAAGGAAAAAAACCACATTAAATACTAGTTCAGTTATATATTGCAGGGCATTATATCCATCTGTGTGCCCATAAATCATTTAACTATGAATACTTAAGAAGAGCAAGAAAGTGATATCCTCTATACACTCTGAGATAATATTGTCTTAGTATTTGATTACAGGCACTGTGTCCTTAATGGACAGATTCATGTTCTATATCCAGTGTCCACTTGGAGCAGGAACAGACACCAGGCAATAGTAACAGAAGGATGTTAGACCAGGATCAACCAGAGTTCAGGGGTGTGAAATTGGTGATGAAATAGGACTTTACTGGGCATGTCAGGGGTTATCTGTCTCTTTTATTGTATTGCTTCCATTGGTTTTGTTGCACAGAGAGTAGGGAGGGAGAGAAACAAAAAGAGGGGGAGGAGAAATGGAAAGAGGAGAGCAGGGTACTTTTTCTTGGGAGGGAAGTATTATAAATGTTCTTCTTAGTTTAAGGACCCTTTTATTGGACCAGGGAAAGTGAGGAGGGCAGTGGTTGCTCTGTGGGAGCTGGAAGAACAAACCTGACTTTTAAACCAAACAGAAAATGTATTCTTTTAGGATAGCTGCTAAATAAATAAGTGAATAAATGAATGAATGAATGAATGAATGAATGAATGAATATAAATAAATAAATAACCATTGCAATCTGATTGAAGCCTGAGCCAAAGCGTTGTCTGCCTGTCCTGAATGTAGTAAAAAGTTTAAAGAAGAAAGTAAAACAATAGCAAACAAATAAAGGAAGGAAGGAAAATGGAAATCCATCCTTCCTGGGCTGTGGAGACACACTATGTACTCAGGTTTTTGAGTTCAGTGGGAAGAGCCTAGGGGGGACATGGACATGTGAGTGGGGTGAGTTAATTGAAATTTCTGGCCTCAGTATATACTTCTAAATAATGAATGAAAATTGATCAATGTAATAAAAGCCTGCCTCACTGCAAATATTTATAAATCCAAAATAACATTTTCAAAAACATAGGAGCACCAAAAAAAACAGAGGCTTTCATTTCGATGGTTCATATGGTTGTTTCCTGTCTCTGGTTCAGTACATATCACTGTGCCTCATTCTGTGGTACAAAGTTCAAACATTCATTGCCTGCTTGGAGAAGAAAGAGGGATTGAAGCAAAATCATTTATGATCAAAAGCAAATTATGGGAAAGCTTTAAAAATTCTTTTACACATTGAACTGAGTGTAGACTTTGTAAGTTTGGCTGAAGAAAGGAAAGGACTTCAGATATTTATTGAGATAGTTCAGTGAATAAAACCTTTGACAAATAGACTGTGTAGGTGGTGTGTGTGTGTTTGTGTATGTTGTGTATGTGTATATGTGTGTTTGTTTGGTGTGTTTGGGATATAGGTGCATTTTTATGGTGTGTTTATGGTATATGTGTGTTTGTGTATGATGTGTGTGTATGTATGTGGTATGCGTCTGTGTTTTTGTGTGGTGTATATATGTTCTTGTGTGTGTATGTGTGCATGACATGTATTTCTGGTGTGTTTCTATGTTTGTTGTGTATGTGTGTCAGATGTGTGTGAGTGGGGTGTGTGTTTGTATATGTGTGTATGTGTATATGCATGTGTGAGGCTATGTCTGGCATTTGTGTATTGTTGTGTCCGTGTATGTGTGTACATGGTATGTGTTTGGGTGTATATGTATGTAGTGTGTGTGTGTGTGTGTGTGTGCAGGTATACATATACATGTGCTCCATACATGTGGAGGGCAAAGGTAGACCACAGGTGCTATTTCTTAGGCAACATCTTCCTGTTTTTATTTTTGGTTTTGTTTTGGTTGATTGTTTTGCAGGGCTGGGGCACTGATTTCGACCTAGAGTTTGCTGAATAGGCTAGGCTGACTGGCTAGTGAGGCAAGAATCTCCCTGCCTCTGCTTCTCAGCATTGAGATTACAAGTATGCCCCACAATGCTTGGCTTTTGTGTGTGTGTGTGTGTGTGTGTGTGTGTGTGTGTGTGTGTGTGTGTGTGATTTGGAGGTTGAATGAGTTTTAATGCTGTATACTTTGCCTCCCTTCATTGCTTCCCCACCTTGGTTTTAAGGCAAATTCTTTCTCTGAGCCTGGAGCTTGCCATTTCAGCTGGATTGGCCAGTGAGCTTCCTAGCATCTACCTGTCTTTGTATTCTATGCTGTGGTTACAGCCTTGTCCTGACATATTCATATTTTTTTTTTGTTGGTTCTGGGAATCCAGATTCAGGTCTGTATGATTATATAGCAAGCATGCTACCCATTAAGCCATCTCTATAGCCCCTTCCTAAATTAAGAATTTTATATTTAATAAAAATTTACTATTTATACCAATGTTTCTCAACCTGTGAATTGTGACTCCTTTTTCTAGGGGTCACCTAAGACTATTGGAAATCTCATATACTTACTTTGTGATTTTTAACAGTAGAAAAATTAGTTATGAACGAGCAACAAAAATAATTTTATGATGGGGGGGTGTTTCACCACAACATGAGGCATTATTTTAAAGGGTTACAGCATTGGGAAGGTTGAAAACCATTGATTTATATGGAAGTATTAGCTTGTTTAGAAAATGGTACCCTTTAAGTAGATACTCTTTCAACACAATTTATTATGTTTAGCCAAACTGAAGAAAGAACTTATTGACCAATCCTTTACTGTATTTCGTGCTACCTGGCATACTTCAGTGTTGGAGTGGGACAACAGGACATTTATGTATGTCAGAAGTTGGCAAATGAACCAATAGTTGAACTCTTTCTCCTTTTAGGGCAACATTGGTCTCCCCATTGAACCTGCATACAAGCCAAGGAAAAGAGAAAAAAAATCACAGTGGGCACTAAATAATGCAGTTCAAGTTATTGTATACAAGCCAGTTAGAGATTTATAAAAAAAATACAGCCAGAGAGTTTTTCCACTGGAGTGATGGGTGTCATATGACAGGCTGTTTTCCTCCAGCCCCAAGTTCCCAGAATAACAGCTCAGACTCAAAATATATATTTATAAATACCTAGGCCATATAGCTAGGGTTATTCCCTAACTAGCTAATAATTTAAAATAACCCATTTTTAATCTATATTCTGCCACGTGGCTGGTTACTTCTGCTCAGGTAATGTCCTCCTCACATCCTCCCGGCCATTCTTTTCGATCCTGGCTCTATCCCAGAATACTTTCTGTATCCGGGATGTCCCACCTTTTATTCTATCCTTCCCTATAGGCCATATGTTTTAAAATTGACAGGTGATGCATCCATACAGTACACAGATATTCTCTCCACAGGTGGGAAAAAAGCTGCCAGCCAGTCTAGTCAGGCTATGCCCATCTCTTAGACATGAAAGACATGCAACCCAGAAAAAACCCTGCTGAGTGAGAGTGAGAGAAGACAGCAGCATTGATCCACCTGGAGAGCTGGTGTGTATCTGTCATGCTCAACTATGTGCCTTTCTGAGTCCCCAAGAATTCAGAATAATAATAATTTTAAAAAAAGGATTTGGAATTGAAACTTAGTTGGTAGGGTGCTTGGCTAGTAAGCATGAAGCCCTAAGCGCCAGTCCCAGCCCCACGCAAACTAGACAAGGTGGAACAGCCTTGCAATCTCAGCATTCTGGAGGCAGAAGCAGGAAGATCAGAAGTTAAACATCATAATGCCTGTCTACAGAGTTTGAGGCTAGCTTGGGGTACATGAGACCTAGTCTCCAACAATAAATTAAAGTCACTATATATTTATTTTTAATCATGAGATTGGGATAAATTGACGGGTCTCAAATCCCTATCACCTTACTTTTTTTTTGCTTTAGTTAAATTAAATTAAATGATTATTTTTTTGAAATTGGCTCTCTCTATAGTCCTGGCTGGATTAGAATTCACGATGTAAACAAGGTTGACCTCAAATTCACAGGGATCCAGCAGCCTCTGCCTCCTGAATGCTGGGGTTAAAGGCAATGTGCCACCATGCTCGGCTCCACTCACCTTACTTTGTGGTGATGATGACTTTTTTCAGAGGCCCAACATCATCTTTAGGATCTATGAGTGATGCTTCATTATCCTCAGGGTTGGTCTGAGAATCCTGTAATATAGAATGACAAAAGGCTGGCTTCTCATTAGTAGCAACTGACACTCACTTGCAGTCAGAACTCCATGGCCAGAAGCCCTCTCCTGGGAATGTTTCCTGGAAGCTAGGCACCATCTGTTCTTTCAAGTCTTTGTTTTTACCCCTGGATCAAGCCAGACCTCAGAGATCTGTGTGTCTGCACCACGTCACTCAGAAGCAGCCCATCAGGGTGTTTACACTCCAATGGTCTTGGGAAAGACACAGGAAGTTTTGGTGGGGAACACACTGTTCACTGATCCTCTGAAGCATCTGTGTGCGTCCTGGTAGCCTCTACCCAGGCTTGTGCTTCTCAGCATATTCTCCAATAGTCCCTGTGGGAGACTTTGCTGTCTGGTCTTTTCCCAAATTAGTATGTTTCTACTGAATGCCTTCTTTGCATTTCTCTTATAAACACTATGAATTGTTCTCATGCTTGGTAGCTTTCCTTTTGGCACAGAAATGCAGAGACGGAGAGCCAGATTGGGGGGTCTATTCAGAGTAACTGTGTGGGTTAGAGCGCTATGAAGCTTTGCCTAAGTAAGTTTTCTTCTGAAACCCATTTTAGACCTGGACTTTTGTTGTCCTGACTATCTTCCACTTATTTTAAATACGCTTCATGTTGTAATATTTTTACATGCTCTCATTAAGGTCATTTTAAGTTCTTTGGTAGAACAAGTGAGCAGGTGGCATACAGATAAATAAATAAATAAATAAATAAATAAATAAATAAATAAGAAATTACACACACAGAATCATTGTTGTTGATAATAACAGTGGTAGTAGAACACACAGCTAGAAAAAGGCCAAAGGTAGTAAATCTTTCTAAATATGGTGATTAGTATCACAGCAAGACTGAACACTCATAACCAGCAAAATAAAAAACAAAAACAAAAAAACCCAAAACAATTTATATGCTGTGTTCATCAAGAATATTCTTGAAAATGTGAGCATGTGATTTGTGCTAGGTAAGTCTCTAGAGTATCACCGGACAGACTGTGATCCATAGCAACTTCAAAACCTTGTAGAGAAAATTGGTTTTAGAACCAGGAATGCAGAAGTAGACTTGACAGGGGCTCCTGGGTGTGGAAAATGAAGTAGACTTGGATGGCGATATGGTGAGGAAATGAAAGCAGAGACTGAAAAAGGCAGCATGAGTTATACAGTTGTGTGAGGAAGAACAAAGCTGGACTCAGTCGGCTTGATAATGTTTGCCCAAGGAACAGGTCATGCTGCATGGTGGCTGGAGGAGCTCCCCTCAGGATGGTGTCTCTGAAATAGTTTTGTGGAATGAGTTGAAGTGATAGCCAAGGCATTTTGGAGACTCCTCCCAGAATGAAGAACTTCCTTGGGCTTGTTTGGTCTTCACCTCTAGACACAAGAGGCTTTTACAAGTTCACAATATCTCTTCTTTAGTACCTATATTCAGTGTCATAATCCTGTGAGGCAGCTGGAACTATTTATGTCCATTTCATAGATGAGGACATTGAGACCCAAGAAGCTGAGTGAGTTATTTCAGGTGACATGGACACTCTGTGACTCAGTCAGTTTGACATCTTGACACAGTTATATTAGGTAAGGGAAAGAAGTCTCATCAACACAGGGCAAAGAACAGTGTAAGTGGATTCCATAAGAGAGACTCTTAGGTACTTTTGTATTAATGGAATACTTAATGAATATGCATATGGATATGTTTTATAGAAACATGAGTTTTACATTGGTAGAATATAATTATGAGGGAAACGAGGATTCATTCTGGAAGCATGCTATAAAGATCTTGTCCTTTATAGTAAAACAATAAGAAAAAAAAAAAAAGAAAAAAAAGCAGTAGCTTTTTCTAAAGTCTGCTGAGTTAGCCTTTGTGGACAGAAATATAATGAGACTGATCTCAAGGGCTCTCTGCACGGTGAGGTATTGAGCCCTTGTGACATCAGCTGTATTGGACAGTAACAAGTGTTCAGAGAATGTCACAAATATAGAAGGCACAGACTCTCTGGAGACTCCCACCAACTGCGGGAACACAGTGTTTTTACCACGGTCCCTAATTGATAAGTTACTTACGACTCAGATTTTAGAGAAGAAGTGAGGTATGTTCATGTGAACCAGTGAAACCGAAAGCTTTATGTAAACAAAGAAACACTGTGAGAAAATCTAAGTCATCCTCTGAAGCAGGGCAGTAGAAAGCATGGCTTGGGCATTCCTCAACAGACAAGGCTGAACAGACAGGGTGTGCCATATTGAAAGGGTCAGGGAAGGGCGGAAGGAGGCGGAGATGTGGGGCTGTGCCAGTGGAGGTTATGCATCCACTATTACGTTCAAGCTAGTGACCTCTGAGTATCAAAGAGCAAAGGCTCTGTCAAAGAGAACCAGTTAGGTGGTTCAGGAAGCCCACAACCAAACCCCAAACTAAAACTAAAACAAACAGCAACTGTAAAACTTAGAAGAATAAGAACAGAGGCAATCCAAAAGAGATGTCCAGGAAACAGAGTTTAGACAGAGTTTAGAATTAATTGCCTAAACTTAAAGCTGCTCAGTACAGTGATTCCTGTAAGTCATCTGGCAAGTCTCTTGAAGCTGGGAGCATCATCTTAAAGGTCTAAGACCGCCAGTACAGATGTACCACGTACCACAAATGGCTCAGACAGAATTCCTTTGCTCTACCCTTTATGTCTTTCCAGAAGCTAGAGGACCTTCAGGAGCACCCCAACCATGAGAACTGCCAGATAGTTAGAAGAGACTTGACTATAATACACAGATGAATCAGCAAAGCATATAAAATATTAAACTGTCCTCAGAGAGACTTCAAACAGAGTCGGTGGCTAATGCCAAATGGTACACAACCTTAGGGAAGAAAACTTATTTAATTGATAAATATTTATTGAGCACCTAGTGCACCCCAGGCTGTGCACTTGACATTTTGTACAACAAGGGATACAGCAGACAGAATCCTTCATTACCAGAGCTTGCAGTCTAGAGAAGTTCATGCATTCAATGAACTCATTAAATTATAATAAATTTTAGAAAAGAAAACTCAGGATATTTTGAGGAGAACAGGCACATAAATTAGATTGGGATGATGTAAAGAGTAATCTTAGCAACAGAAACTTGAGAACTCCAGAGGAGGGCGGGGAAGGGAGCTATGCAAGTTAAGAAATGACATTCTGAGCCTGGAGAGATGGCATCATGAGGACCACACTTGCTGAGCAAGCAAAAGGACTGGCTTTTTGGTTCCTATGTAAATCCAGATGGCTTAGTCCTCCTACTATGAGATGAGAGAGAAAGAGAAGGAGGGGGAGAGACAAGAGAATTTTTAGATACTTGTGGACCAGTTAGCCTGGACAACACAGAAGCAAGCAGCAAAAAAAAAAAAAAAAAAAATCATGTCTCAAATAAGGTGGAAGTCAAGGATTGACACCCAAGGCTGTCCTCTGATCTCTGTATGTGGGCAGTGGCATGCTTACATCTGTGTTCACAGAGGAAAAGATGCACTAAAAATAAAAGAAGGAAAACACTCTGAGAATAGGAGCAAAGACTGGGCTGTTTGTCCCTCCAGCCCCCAGTGACTTCTTTCTAGGAAGAAGCCTTGCAAAAGCAATGGCATGCCATTTCTGAGTTTAGACTTCATGACGACCATGACCTTTGCCTTGAGTGTTCTTTCTCAGATGCTCTGAGAGAAGCCAGCTGCCATGCTATGGCATGTCCCATGAAGATGGTGACAGGTACAAAATATGATCTCCTTGTCTTTAGCCAAGAAGACACTGAAGTCCTTATTCTAAGAGAGAGCTAGAGATTGGGGACTGTCAACAGACTTATGGCAAGAACTTGTAACATATCCCTTCCCTGCAAGAGAGGGCTGTACTTCATTCATAAGTTTGTTCCAACATCTTGAGAGACCTAAAGTCCTCAATTTATGATCTGGAGGAAATGGGAGATAGGAAACATTTACTTTGACAAATTCTAATAAAATTCTAGTAATTCATTATTCAGCAATAAAAAATAATGTATTTGGCTCATTCTGGGTATGGTCTCCCAGCTTTTAAGAAAGCAGTCATTGATGATCAAATATTTAACTGCATTGTTTGTCTTCTCCACGTCTGTGTCTCTTTTTACTTATGCCTTCTTTTGATATGTGAAAAGGCTGATGTGTAGCTTCACCAACCACAGTAAGCCTTCAATGTATGTTTGCTGATGAAAAAAAAAATAGATGATATTACTAGCTTGAGGCAGGAGACTCTCTTCCTTTCCTACCCACCCACAGTAGAAGATAAGTCTTTGACTTGGAAAGAGAATATCTACCAAGAAATTCAAAGAGAGTAAGAGCTAGAGGCAGTAGATGGACAAGGAAGGGGCCCTTCAGACACAGCAAATAGGAATTCACAGTGAATGTGAGAGCATGTGGAGGAGCTGTGCAGGCTCAAGCCAGACTAAATCTCAGCAGAGAGAGGTGAGATAGACAGATATCAAGCCCCACCCCATCCAAGAACTGACTGGCAACTGAGAACTGCTGGGACACAGTCAGTTTATAACTTAAAAAGTATAGTGTGGTAAGTTGACCAGTCTCCTGTGGATGGCCATACACCCAAGAATAGACAGATCATGCTTGACAGGAAAGAGAAAGAAAAGGATACAAAGTTGGATAAGTAGAAAGAGGATGTGGATCCAGAAGGAGTTTTAGGAGTGGGTAAATATGATCAAAACGCATTGTATGAAATTCTCAGTGAACTAATAAAAATTCTCTGGAGCCAAAATATTTCCAGGAGCAAAAATAAGTTAGAAAAGCTCATGGAAAGGCACTTAAAGTAAAAGCTACACATAGTTTTATGTCTTCTTCCCTCTGGAATAAGCATGTATTTGGTTGGTTCATCACTGAACTGGACATAGATCCTTTACTCAAGGTTCATAAGACCCAAGTGAGAGATTTGAAATTAATACTCTGGACGCCAGTGTTCTCATGTTCCTCTTAATGTACAGTGTGAATATGACTTGGGCACAGGACAGACTAAGAGCCACCAGACCCAGGATAACTAGATGTTCCAAATGAGGAAAACAAATCAGAGAGATGAAAGAGTGTTTATGATTCTTGGGAGACAAACAAGCAGCTGTCATCTGATAGATCAGGACCATAAACAAGGAGCCTAACAACACTGGTCTGAATCACTGAAAATTAGCTACCTGCTCCTAACACTCTAGAGACCACACAATTACCATAGCTGGCATCATAAAAATAACATTCCAGACAAAGGCTCACACAATGCTTTTGTTAAGAACCCTCTTAGCATCTTAACAAAACTCCCTGAGCTGCTTGCTGTATTGTGAGTGGAAGTATCCCCTTGGAATACTCCCTTTCAGCCCTGTGTGGATTTGGAGGCTAAGAAACTTAGAAAAATCCAAGTGAATTATGGGTGAGTGGTCCCCATGGATTAGAAACCATTTTGAGAGGGAAATATGTTTTTATCTTTTTAAAAACCAACCATTTAAGACCTATCATCATGAAGCTTGAAAGCGATTTATTTAAAATAAGCAATATGAGAACAAGCAATAGTTGTATAGCTATGATTGGCATGCAAATTCAAGAGAGGCATTACCAGGAACTTTCTGGAAACACATAGCACATCAACATTAAGTCTCCGGTGGCCTAAGGAAGAAGATGGGACATTCATTCTAGGAAAAAAAATGTTTTTTTTTTTTTGTTTTGTTTTGTTTTTGTTGTTGTTGTTGCTGTTCACTGACAACTCTGAATATTGAAAAATATTATTCCAGTCTATACTGAAACATTCCTGGGAAATTAGGTCTTATCTTATTCTAGGTTACTTGACTAGACAGACTCTCTTCTCCTACAGAAACTAATTTTTCATTGGTCCCCTCCCCAAGAGTGAATGTGGCCCATGAGCTCTCCTTCTTCTCTGCTCCCCACAGACTCCAATGACCATTCTCTGTCTGAGCTCAGAGCTCCCTTCTTGGTAGTGGGCTCAACTATACATTGAGGTTACTGTTAGGAAACTTATGTATATGCCTACTTTGTATCTTGGTTCTGAATTAATCCATAGGCTCCCCAAAAGACAGGATGCACAGTTCTTTCTGCACCCAATTTTTCCATGAAGCTACTCAAATCTCTTGGATACAGCTGTTGGCTGTTTCATCCGTTGATGACGCTGCCCAGGCAAAAGAAGTAATTTAGAGAGAATTTTGGTGTGTAAGGTTGAAAGAGAAGATGAATGTGATTGATACTGGTTGTTGAACTTTCAAAACCCAGGAAACACAACCCCTCTTAAGAACTGCCAGCTTAGAAGAACTCAGGAATTGTGCTTATAAGTAAGAGGTATGGTAGGGGATGGTGACTGGTGAATAGAGTGTACCTTCAGATGTAATCCTGTAAAAAGATAAAAGTTTTGATTCAATAATCAATAATGTTCACTATATTCCAGTTACCACCGTATTATAGCTACAGAGCTATTCTATCCATCACAATGTCTTGAGCCTTAGATCACACATGAATCAGAGGTACTACAGTATACATAGGTGGACAACAGGCTTCTTGACTTCATCTCCACAGCGTCTCGGTGCCTCTTGGAGGGTCATTTTTTCCCCATGTTCCGAGAGCAACAATTTGTTTCCATATTTTCAAATAGCAGTGAACAAATTGACTTAAATCGAACCACAAATAATTCCTTTATATGCTATCACATATTATGTGATCGATAAAACCAAAATATCAGAAAAGAAGCACTGTTATATTTAAGGCCCGCAAACAATAATCAGGAAGTAAAAGAAACAAAAAGCACAGTTTATCTCTTTGCGTTCCCAGTCAAGTAAACAAATACCTATGATCTTTCTATGGCTAATAGAACCAAAAGTGCTTGCAGTAATCTTTTTTTTTTTTTTTTTTTTTTTTTAAATTTTAGTTTGCTGTTCAACAAGGGAACTCAAGAACCCCCTTCCTTGGTGGGTAGGTATCACTGGTGTGACCCTCAATTGAGAAGTCAGGTTAATACTTTAATACACATTATAAATTGATTTCTCTCTGTTTCCCAGAGGACAGATAGAAGACAAGTGACATGGGCCTCATACTCTAATACTCTGCTGATGACTTTGAACCCTGAGTGGGAGGCCTGGCAATGGAGGAGGTGAAGTGATGTATACCATCGAATTAATGAATTGAACACCACCCATCGGCACAGTGGCAGCAGGGAGGGGTAGTCTTTCTCCATCCTCATCCCTCTTTCCTTGCCAACTTCCTGTCTTCCCTTCTCAGTTTTAGAAGATGTCTTCATTTGGTTGTTGCAGTGTAGCAGTGATGCCGCCCAGTCATTAGATCTTAAGTTAGCTGAGGTGTTCTTGCTTTCTTCTAACCGACAGCCGACTCTTGTGATAGTCCAGCAGGATAAAATGTACCAGACAGGCCATGGGAATAGTGAAGTTACATCTTTAAGGCTTACCAAGGCAATGGGGATGATGAGTTTCAAAACACAGTGATTCATAACCCAAACAGATTCCTTTAACTGTTTAGAGTTAATGACCGATGTCAGAAGGGATGAGATATTTGATGTCTGGACTGATGTTTAGCCTGAAGATGTTGGCTATTTCCCAAGGAAGGGAATGCCAACATGAGGTACATAAAACTGTGAAGCAGGGAGGTGTCATGCAAGGAGCACAGCTTTGATGTCATCTCTGTACTGACAGCTGTGAGACCCCCTACAATAGCTTGGCTTCTCCAAGTTTTAGTATCCTCCTGTGGTCAATGGGGATAAGCGCATATACACGTTAAATTATAACTAGAATCCATGAGCTTAGTGTACTGGATGATAGTGAGTGAATGCTAATTTCCATATGCTATGGAAGCTATGGTTCAAACCCAGGGGATAAGAAAGGCATCAATGATTCAAGTTGCTTTCTGCCAAAAGGGCTAGGGTGGGAATCTTCATACAGCCATGCATGCCTCTGTGGCTGCTGGGACTCAGAGAACTAATATTTATAATTCTGAGTATCACAGAGTTCCATGAGGGAAAAACACTTGATATTTTGATGAAGCATATGTACTAGTTCTTTTTTTTTCCCTTTTTAAATTACAAAGTGAGGTTTTTGAGGCTGGTTACTTTTGGAGGAAACCTTATTGATTTGGCATTCCACAGCGATACAGAGGAGCATGCCGAGGAGAGCTCACGTCCTGGGCAAGGGGGCTAGGAAAGATCACATCCATTTATAAAGACTGTCTTTAGAGAGAACTAACCAGGAACTGCTTTAATCCATCCCTCTGAGACTCTGACTCAGAGACAAACATCTTCCACTAGGTGCACTAAAGATGTCACCATACCTTGGACAGAGCTGCCAGCACACTTGGCTCATTTTAGACTAAACACTTAAACTGTATTCACCTAGTATGACATAAGTGGGCAAATGACTTAGTTGATAGGTACACCCAGAGGATTTCTCTACATCCCAGTGACAACTAGTCTTTGTTTTCTACCAATCTCACCCTAGTGAGAATTTTCTGCAGTGATCATATTTCCAGCTTTTCTGTGGAAAAGAAACTTGGAAGAGGAATAAAAGGGAGGAAAGAGATGTAAAAAAAAAAAAATGCTTGTTTTTAAATAAAAGAAAGTTTATCTTGGACCGGAGAGAGAAAGAGAGGGAGAGGGAGGGGAGGAGGGAGAGAGAGAAAGAGAGAGAGAGAGAGAGAGAGAGAGAGAGAGAGAGAGAGATGCCTTAGCTGTTAAGAGCACTAGCTGCTGTTGCAAAGGACCCAGGTTCCAGTCTTAGTATTTACATAGTAGCTTGCAATCAACCATAACTCGAGTTCCAGGGAAACCAGCATACTTTTCTGGCTTCTGTAGGTGCCAGGCATACGTGCTGCCTACATATGTACATGGAAGCAAAACACTCACATACATAAAATAAATCTGAAGAGGAAAACCATCTTTAAAAGTTGATTCTGGTCTCAGTAACGGTCCAGGATCATTACAGTAAAGTTCAGCATACTTTTATGTAGGAGTAAGCCATAAGGCTACATGAAAATATTTTAGAGCTTATATGATTTAGCAACAAACTCTTCTCTCTGGGGAGAGGACAACCTAGTACTTTCCATCTTGTTTCTGCTACTGTACTGTGTGCTCCAGGCTACCTGGTCCTCCAGCTCATAGGAGATTACCCAGGTTCAACTCCTCTCTCTCTAGCGTGCTGGGACTATACACATGTACCACCACATCTGTTTCTTTAAAAAAAAAAAAACCAAAACAAACAAACAAACAAAGTTATGGGTTTTTGGGGTTCATCTTGGGTCATCAATCATGCAGGGTCAGCTAATGCTTTTACAGGCTGACCCATCTCATGGACCCCAAGAATAAACATTATAAGAACTTTCAAACCGAAGAGCAACAGAACACTCTAAATGGCCCATCGAAGTCTATTATCTGATCATTTAAAAGTAACATTCAAAACTGTTTACAATACCACAGACTTTTTTTTTTTTTAATTTTATATGTATGGATGTCTTTTCTGCATGTGTATATGAGCACCATGTGTGCCCGTGGAGGCTAGAAGTGGACAGTGGATCTCTTAGAACTGAAGTTATGTATGCTTCATAATTCACATAGTGACTGTTTACAAACAGATGCAATTAGCTATCACTAGATCAACAAACCCTTATACAAAATAGGAGTTAAAGGGAGAAAGAAATGTGGGCCTGATCATGACGTGAGAGTTTTTTTTTTTTTTTTTTTTTTTTGCAGTATTTAAATATATGTTTTATCAGTATAGGAATCAGGAATATGTAAGTGTGCCTCTTCACTGCTGGGGCCTCAGGACTGCGAAGCAATGCTTGGTGGGAAAATACGGCAAGAAGAAATTTGAAGGATGATTAGAAACTATCTGCAACTCTTAAGGTTATGTTATTTCATCTTGAAAAAATCAGAACCAATAGACTTACAGGTTCAGTAATGCATGGGATTCTGTGTGGTGCTGTGGTTTACAGAATTATGACCAGGTCACTGTCTTTGGTGGTGCTTGTTTTGCTTTTGGAGACAGGGTCTCTCTATGTAGCCTTGGCTGTCCTGGAACTCACTTAGGTAGACCAGGCTGGCCTCGAACTCACAGAACTCCACCCGACTCTGCCTCCCGAGTGCTGGGATTAAAGGTGTGCACCACCACCAACCTCACTGCCTGCTTCCTTCAAAGTGTCTGCAATTAACTTTCTTTTGATTGATTTTCTCTTTCAGAAGGGCACATTATTTTTTTTCAGGGTTATTCATTGTCCAAGCAGGTCCTTTCTGTGATATCTCCCTCGGAAGAGGTGACTCAGAATGTAATCCTACAACCATACAAGAAAACTCAGTAGCTTAGAAAAATAAACGTCATTAACCTTTTTAACATTGGCGATATATGAACTCTAATCAGTTACTTACCAGGGTAGCAATTGACTTGTTGGAGGAAATTTACCAACCCATCCAGCTGGTAGCTGGTGCCACTCATTTCTGAATAGTAGCATAGACACTGATAGGTATCTTTTCCCTCCCTTCTTTAAATTCAAGGTTCAAGGTTCAGAATCCAAGTCCAGCTGTTCCAGAATTCCCCTCAGCTACAGCTGCTGGCCCTACAGATAGAAATTGGCATCACTGCTATTAATTTAAGTCTTCACAGAACAAATACCTCTTCCCCTGATTTTCTGACAGAATATCATGACAACTTCGTGATAGATATCTATGCCAGGACCAGAAAGAGCTTCACCTCATGGGAAGATGTTTTATCAAGATATTTAAATGAGCTACCACGAGGGGAAATAGGTCAGAGTAGATGACTCCAAGGAGCAAAATGGAGTGGGTTAGAAAAGCAACTAACTCAAAGACCAGTGAAGAAAAAGATGCTATTGATTTAGAGGTCCCCAGGTCACTTTTGACCAGCCATGAAAATGCACTTTATATTTTCGTTTGTTAATTGAACGCTAAATAAAAATGGCAATAATTAATATTTTTACTGCCTGTTAATTAGGAAGTTGTATCATGAGTATGCTACCTGGGAGGATGAGCTATGAGGCGTGGCTATGCTGGAGTGCCACTGGGGAAAAGCCCCTCACCTGCCAATGTAAATGTGTGTAACCCTCTGCCTTGCAATTAGAGGGCATTTTAGTAAATTTACAGTTCTGGTTGTTGCTCTATGTATTCAGTGGACCACAGTTACACATAAGGGGACACTAGGAGAGACTTTTTGGACCATTTATCCTATTGCCAGCAGGCTGAGACAGTTTGCAACTCCAGGCTCATGGAAAGGTTCCTCCCGAGGGGCCATTGCCTGTAGCATGTGGGGTGTTTTAGGTCTGTGCCAGTTGCCAAAACATCTGGTTCAAATGTTTTTGGGGGAAATATTTGTAGTTATTTTTCCATCCGGATTTAATTACTGCCACTGAACATTAATGGGTGCCCTGCTGGCCTAATAGATTTTATCTGCATGCCCTCATATCTGTGAGGTGTAACTGACAAGCCAGGGCTCTGCTGCATGCCTTCCATAAAACAGTCACAGCCCAAAGATGCAAGGATGGATGGAATTTAGAAGATGAGCTGAAAGCAGATTCATGGGACCAGGATTTCAATTTTGTAGTTTAAATAACATATTGTGCATTGAGAAGTCTTGAACTAACTACATATCTGCATGCCTCAAATAAGACATTGCTGACACCAGTCATGGAAGAGTATGTTTCAGTGTTAAAATCATTGTAATCCCTTGTTTTTATTTTACAGGGAGTTTTTGGTTTTCTTTCTGGTCTTTCAAACAACAGATTAGGTTGCAAAGAAATGAAGAAGCAGGGACTTATTATTTATCACTGTCTATAGACCAGATTCTTCACTAATTAGGCTAACCGGTCTAATCTCTGTTTATCCATTCTAGTAACAGGAAACAGTATTAGGATGGTCTGTTGCTAACAAGGTCACTCATGTTTGCTAAGATAATGTACCAAGTTCACACATTAAATAAGTGCAACTAAAAACCCTACAGTATGGCCTCTTACACAAGACTTGAACAATGACAACACCATTTGACATGCCAACACAGATGGGGGAAATCTCACAAGTCCTTATCCCTAAAGAAGAGCTACAGCCCATTAATGAGGGATGCGAGCCCACTTCCCAGTGATAGGTTATTCGATCCCAAGCAGTTACCCCAAAGCACATATATGCCCCAGCATCTCTAAACGTACCCAACAGGTTATAACACAAATAATTATTATAAAAATGGGAAATGAAAGAAAAGGCAGAATTTGTATTTGAACGCAAGTATGTTTGTCATTGTATCCATGTTCGGTGCTAATAATGGCTATTATGGAACATTTGTCAAACACTCACTTCCAAGCAAGATGCTTACTACTGGGAGCACCAAAGGAGAATAAGAATGGACTATGAGGCTGGCAGAATTTCTGTATTGCTTCATATTAAGGCTTGACTAGCCTGGAGGCCACTAGGCTTTCCACCAGCTTGACAGTGTACCCTAAAGAAGGGTTAGGCCATTTTCATTGTCTTCCAATAATATTATCAGAGAGAATGGAACAGATCCTTATAAAAATCTAAGAAAGCAGTAATTTATTAATAGTCAATACACGATAGCAAGGCAATGTGTCGCAGTGGCTCAGCACCTGTATAGTGGAACCAGGAGTTCCTGCCTCTCAGTCTTGGCTCATACTATCAGAGATACTGTTTCCCCAGCATTGTGCTTCTTTCTTAAATTATGAAAACTATGTGTGTGTGTGAGTGTGTGTGTGTGTGTGTGTGTGTGCGCGCGCTCATGTGCTCTACAGTGCTCATGTGGCAATCAGAAAGACAACTTGTAGCAGTCACATCTCTCCTTTCCCCATGTAGAAACTAGGGATCAAACTCTGGCCATCTGTCTTGTCAGCAAGCAGCTCTTCCTACTGACGGGTTTTGCCAGCCTTGCTTTAAGTTGCCTTGACCATTATTTGAGATGATGTTTTAGAGGACAGCTAAGATGCTTGGTGATGGTTGAATCTTAAAATTGCTGTGTCTATTACTAGGAATATTACAGTATTTCTTCTTGGATGCTGATGAACATTTGGGAAGACTTTATCTATGATTCGACCACTCATGTAAAGCATAATGCAATAACTTTATCATTATTCTTAACAACAGTGTCTTCTGCCATGTTTCTGCTGCCATGATGTTCTGTCACATCTCAGGTCCAAGCAGTGGATATAGCTGACCATAGACTGAAATCACTGAAATCATGAGCCAGCAAATCTTTTCCCCTTTTATGCTGATGTCAGGTATTTGCCCCAGTGATTAAGATGCTAACATCTCGAATGCTCTCCTGCTGATGTGGTCATTCCAGATGGCAAGGCCCGTGTGTTCCAGTTCTTCTGTAAGTTCTTAGGAAACATAAAACTTCAAGGACAACACAGGGGACCTCAGTGCCTCTGAGGTCTGGTTCATTTCCTTACCTGTTCATTACTGAACTGCTTGTCCTCTGCTAGGTGCTGGGTTGAAGATCTCTTAGATCCTCAGTTTATGCTTCTCTTCTCAGTCCTACTTCCCTTTTCCTTTATATTTACCCTTGGAATTGTGCTAGCATCTGGATCCTCAAACAGAGCTTCCAAGTTGACTACTTTACTTACTGTGTGATCATGTTTCTCTCCATGTGTGCATATGTTTGAAGGCCAGACATTGATATGGAATATCATCCTAAATCACTCTCTATCTTAGATTTTTGAAACAGAATTTCTCACTGGGCCTGGGCTGTTGATTTGGCTAGATTGGTTGGCCAGCAACCCTAGCCATTCCCTTGCCTTTGTCTCTCCAACCCTGGGATTACAGGGACATGTTAGACCTGGCTTTTTACCCATGCTGTATGCTAGGGATTAGAACTCAGGTCCTCATGAACATGTGATAAGCACTTTACCAACTAAGCTATCTCCTCTCTACTCCTAATCCCCCAATTTATTTTAATCTTGACGACATTCTGCTCTGGGGGTAGCCTGGGCCTGTTGCTACTTATGATCTGAAGTAACAAGACACAGGGCATGTTTAGTTAGAGCAGGGGCATGTTTAAACACTGACAAGTTGTCCTTTGCTTGTATTACCAACTGAATGGTTGTGAAAAGAATGCTAATTTTTAGAGAAGATGTGCACTTTGTAAGTAAAATGTTTCAAGTACATATACCAATGTAAAATATGATGAACAACAGCAGCATCATCCGAGGTTATGCCTCCAGAGAATTCCCACAGAGTTAAAGAAAAAGATCACATAATGGGTGCATGCATTGGTACGTAAGAGGTTAGAGTTTAAAACTCAGGTCTCACAATAATTACGCATGGAAGATTGGGGAAGCCACGGTCTCTGAGGTATGTTTTATTCTCTGTAAGAGGATTGGATTACAATCTATGCCCTGGGTTGTTGAGAAGATTAAACGAAATAATTCGAAGTGGTTGTTCGACTTCCTGGCACGCGTAGCCATGGTTATTCCTACATGGTCTTCCTTACAGAGTAGGTGTGTGCATGGGCCCTGTCCAGAGATAAAGGACAAGCGAAGTCTGAGGTTCAGTTTGGTTCACTTCGTTTTGCTAGAATACATTGATGCTGTCAATACTGTGTCTAGAAGAATGGTCTGTGGGAGGACTTAATAGAGGGCTGCTTTCAACTGTGCTACTCAGGGAACTGTGGCTTAACTGTGTTTAATGAACAGATTTTATTATTTAGAGGTATCATAGACTTTTGGAAAGTTGACCAGAAAGTTCTCATTAAGAATGGCTTGGCAAGCATGACAGGGCATGCCTAGCAATAAGGAGATTGAAGCAGGAGGCCCATGAATTCAAGGTACACTAGTTGCAGAGAGTTTGAGTATAGCCTGGGCTAACCATATACTCTCTCTGTTGCTTTCGCTCTCTCTTTCAGGCACACACATAACTTGATAACTTATTTCTTTTGATCAGCGAATAATATTTAGGTACTTTCTCAGTTTACCCATCTACCTACTGACATGATGGCTATTTCCAAGGTGTTTTTTTGTTGTTGTTGTTTTTTGGTTGTTTTGTTTTGTTTTGTTGGTGAAGCACAACACCAGTATGAACATTGTTTGCATATAAGTTTTGTATGTACATGCGCTTTTTTTTTTTTTTTTCATTAAGAGTACAGTAAGTTTTGTAAGAAATGACTTGATTGTAAGTCTGGGCATTCAGCTCAGTTATCTGATGGTTTCTCTAGCACACACAAAGACCTAGGTTGGATCCTCAGTATTACATAAACCAGGCATGATGGTACGCACCTGTAAACTCAGAAAAGGGGTAGGAACAGAAGGTTCAGAAGTTCAAGGTCATCCTCAACTATATATCTAGTTTGAGGCTATCCTCATGAGGGAGCACATGAGAACTTACCTCAAACAGGCAGAACCAAAACCATTTTTTTTTTCTTCCTGCATAGCTATCTCTCTTGAGTTGCAGTGTCACTAGCAATAAATAAAGCTCTTGTGTGGATCCACGTCTTTGTCAATGTTTGGTGTGATCAGTGTTTTGTATCTTAATTCTTAAAACTGACAAGAGATCTTATTCTTCTGTTTTGGAGTTTCCAATGACATACTGTAAGGATTACTGTTTCTGACTTATTTTTTACTTGTACATCTTCTCTGATGTTTTACACTTGATCTGTTTCTTACTGTTTGGGTTTTAACTACTCAGTATGAATTTTTTTCAGCACCAATTCCTTACTAGATGTGTAGTTTTTCAAGCATTCTCCCACAGTTTGCAGCTTCTTTTTATATTTTTCTACTAGTGGCTCATTCTAAAAGTTTGGAGCCTCAGTCAAGTCTAACTTGGCATTTTTTTTTCTTCCATGGTTGTCTTAGATGCTTTTCTCTTGATACGATAAAACATTATGACCAAGGCAACTTATACAAGAAACCATTTAACTTGGAGCTTATGACTTCAGAGGGTTGAAGTTTGTGACTGAGAAAAGAAAATGGTGGCAAAGGCAGAACTGTTATCTTCATCTACACGGTTGAGGCTCAGAGAGGTCAATCTGAGACAGGGAAAGGTCAGAATCTTTTGAAATCACAAAGCCCCACCTCACCCTAGTAACATACCTTCTCCAACAAGATCATCATCCAATCCTTCCCAGACAGTTCTACCAACTGGAGACCAAGAATTCAAACATACAGACTGGGGGGCCATTTTTTTTCAAACCACCACAGTGGTGCACGATGTTGCATTTATAAGGCACAGAGTCATTATAAGGTCAAGGTTTCTCAGATTTCCTCTTATTCTTTCTTTTACAAGTGTTATAATTTTTGTTTCATCTTAAAATCCATTACCCATTTGTGATGGTTTATAGATGTTTGGCCTAGGGAGTAGCACTATTAGGAGGTGTGGCCCTGCTGGAGTAGGTGTGTCATTGTGGGTGGGTGTGTGCTTAAGACCCTCATTCTAGCTGCCTGGAAGTCAATCTACTAGCAGCCTTCAGATGAAGATGTAGAACACTCAGTTCTGCCTGCACCATGTCTGCCTAGATGCTGTCATATCCTCATCTTGATGATAATGGACTGAACCTCTGAACCTATAAGCCAGCCCCAATTAAATATTTTAAATGTTGTCCTTTATAAGACTTGCCTTGGTCATGGTGTCTGCTCACAGCAGTAAAACCCTAACTAAGACACCATTTTAACTACGTTGTTGTTGTTATTGTGCTGGGAATTGAATCCAGGACTTCACATAAGGTAGGGAAGGGGCTGAGTGACACTGAGTGACACTTCTAGGCCTATCTCTTGTTGTGGTTTATTTGTTTCCTTTTGTTTTTTTAACAATTAGAATTTTAATGTAATTTTACAGTTGAAAAGTTTTAAGCACCACAAAGAGCAAGAACATTTAGCATAGTTATTCTAAAATCTGGTGATAAATTCCATGCTTTTGAGTTTTTAGTTTTCCTCCTTGTATGTGAAACTATGCATTTTTTAAAAATACAAATGGACACCTTTTTATTTTGTCCTAAGGGTAGACCACTGATGTTTAGCTATATTATATAATGTAAATCCCTTCGAATGGTCAGTGAAGAAAGAGGGTCCTCAGTTCTTGCCTGGGTCTTTCGAAATCAGCAGTATTGTCGTGCGGTAGTGTTCGTAATCACCAGCGTTATCAGAAAATCATGCCAGGCTCCTCCTAGATTCTGTGAGTTATTCAAGTCAGTCCGATACACAGAGTGACTGCTAAGTGCTTCTGAAGTGGAAGAACCTTGATGTATGTAATTCCCCTCTCCTCGTCCACAGCTCCCAGCAGTAGCTTCCCTCACATCTGAGAGGGAGCAGCTTCAAGGACAACCGGGACTTTGGAAGCACAGGGTTGATTACTGCGGTGCGGAGAACACAGGGGTAAAATTTCAGGATTCAGCAAAAGTCACAATTACTAGGCTTGCTTATTTATTAGCTTACATGGAGCTTTCTGCCCAGGGCGATGCATATTTGAGTGCATTTAATGTGTCGTCCAGTCTTTGGAGGAGGTCGGTTAAAATGGAGATTCCGCTTCAGTAACTGTAAAGTGGAGATGAAGATTCTATATTCTTGTGGACTAACTTGCCCACTTTATTTATTTTTACTTTCACACTTTTTTTCTTTTTTTTTTCCTCTTTCTTTTTATGTTTTGAGATAAGGTCATATGTAATCCAGGCCTTCCTTGAACTCGATGCAGCAGAAGGCAACCTTGAAATCTTGATCCTCTTACTAAAGTACCTCTCCGGTACTAGGACCGTGTATGCACCATCATATCTGTCTGTTTAATTTTTGCTTTGGTAAGATGCTGCCCATCAGACAGATTGCTCTAGAAAGTGCGGATGCTCCCAATAACCAAGTGAATGCTACATATTTACTATGTCAGTTACATTCTGGGCAGTGGTTAGCAAACTGTGGGCCACAGACTAAGGTGTCCACATGTACTTTCTGCACAGGTTTCCAACTAACGGTTTTTATATTCTAAAAATATTAAAAAACAAACAAACAAAAACAAACCCTAAACTACAAATGTGCAGCAGAGACTGTATGTGACCCACAAAATCTAAATATTGACGATTTGATCCTTTGCAGAAAATTTTGCTGACTTGCTGGAGATGCAGCAGGTCATACGTTTGTTGAGGCAAAGGTTTGCAAATGTGTCTCAAAATCAAGGGTAGCATGGGGAACAGCTACCGTGCCAACTATCTGGGCCTCGGATGACGCAAACCAAGCAGAAAAACGCCATGGAAGTCACAAGGGGGTCGGAAATCTTATGAGCTTCAAGCAGGAAACTTCAGGTGAGAACAGGCATTTCCCATAAGACCTTTGGGCAAGGACATGTTCAGAGTTAGGAAGCTGAACTTGAATTATTTCTAGGAAGTGAGAGCCTAGAATGGCTGCCGTCACTGCGTTCCTGGAATGCTTAGAATGTTTTGCCAACAGGATCCCCCTCACATGAGCCAAGCTCTGTCCTCCACTGACACATAATCGTAGACCTTGGCAGCCAGGATCATACTTTGGTTCTGAAGTGGTGTTTAGACTACTTGTTTGTTTTTAGGTAGGTGATGTCGGACACCCATCCCACAGTCTCTTGGATGGCAGTTGATGTCCTCAGAGAGGTTTTTCTTGACACCAACTTTTGTCCCGCTGACCAAGTTCCTTTCCTCTCTTTCCATGTTGCTTCTTCTGTGGTCGTATCACTAACACCACCTTAAGATGACTGGCTTTCATCACTGCCTGCTACTCCTTGCTGGAATGTAAACCTGGGTGGACTGCAACTTTGCCTGTCTTAGGCAATTCCAGATCACCAACTCAGGGCTGGTGTTGCTCTACCACTGACATTAAACAAACTGTTTCAAGACCGATACTCCACAATTACTACTTTAAAAAAAATATTCAACAAAAATAAACAACCGGATTCTAAGTTGAATACATTTGGAGATTGGGTGACCTTCAGAGAGTGTCACCAGGGTATAGCACAGAGGAGTAGGGGTACATGAACTCTTCAGGTATGGTGTCTAACCTGACCATATTAGACTGGGATGCTATAGGACAGAACTGTAGATGGGGGTTAGCAAGAAAATGGAACTAGTGAATCTTCTGTCAAAGCCAGCAGCTGAATGTTTGCAGGACTTTCCATGACATTCTGCTTTCTGGCATCCCCCTGGCTCAGTTGATTGTGCATAATATAATCAGTGAGGTTCCCTGCCACCACAGTTACAAGAATATTTTTACATTGCTTAAAAAGGAGATAGACTCAAATGGTTTCCTAAAAATAATTTTGGCTTCCTAAAGTGCAGCCTAGTTTAGAGAGCCAATCACTGAACCAAAGGAGAGGACTTGTGCTGTCTGAGAATATATAAATGTAATAAGGCACAGTAGTCTAGGGTGCCTGGTAGTCTCAGTCCCTCTTGTGAGTGGTTCCCAGAGCTTCCTGGTTTCATGTCAGGAAGGTTCCTCATCCCACACAACCCTACCGTCAACTCAGCTCAACACCACCCTTCTCGTTTTATTTGTTCCATGGTGCTTATTTTTGAAATTACTTGAATTTCTTCGGTGAAATTCACACCACTTGAACATTACCCGGATGGCCAACCAAAAATGGGTGAAGTATGTTTGAAAAATGTAAAGCCCCGTGTGAAGCTTGGTAGATCTAGTCTAGTCCTGACAGCTGAGGACGAGAGGGCAGATCACAGTGAGGGTCAAGACAGCTCAACATTTCAATTTTCAGATATTTTCCAGCCCTGACTGGGGTGTAGAGTCTTTCCTCCTCCTCTCCTTCCTTCCTTTTCCCCTTTCTTCTTCCCTCCCCCCCTTCCTTTCTTCCTTCCTTCCTTTTTTGAATGAAATCAGGCTTACTATATAAACTACCCAGGGGCAGGAAGTTCAGCAGTAAGGAGAGCATCACACTGAAGCTCTCCTTATTTATTTATTTTTTTTTATAATTTGCCAGTATTGTTTTTTCATTTTCTATTATTTACCATATCTATCCTCCTACAGATCTAGGGACTTATTATAACTGAATACAGAAAAAAAATGAAACAACCCCCCTCCCAAAAAAAAAAAAAAAAAAAAAACCACACAGAGACAATAGATTTTGTTGGCAGCAGGACATTGGATGGTACAGTGCAGGGAAATGATGCATTTTAAGGTGATGATCTCAAATTATTAGAGTTCTCAGAGTGCTTTTGAAATGTTGAATCCTTCACTAAACCAAATGTTTACCTTAGTCAATGGCCTGATAATAACAAATACTAACAAGAACACAATCCCTGGAATGATCTTAACAGGACACAAAACTGAGCAGTTTTTCTTTGCTCAAATGGAATCAGAGACATGTGAGTTTCCCCACAATATCTTCTCTGCTTCGGGGAGTTAATGTTCTACAGAAGTTGGAGGGATTGATTTGCCTAGGTGTTACTTTTGCTTTGATGTGTAATAGACAGATGCAGTTGACATTGGGGAAGACAGGGCAGCCTTGCCTGTCTCCTAGGGAGCCTTGGAACTTATTTCACAACTCATTCATTAGAAAACCAAGCTCTTTTCCAAATATCCCAACAGGAGTATTCCAGAGCCTCTTCTGCGGCAGAGAGCAACATTGTATCCCTGGAGGCAGATAAAACCCAACCTCTGAACCTCAAAGGAAGCATTTGTGCTTGTCTGGGCAAATTTACTACAGTTGGCAAAGTACAGAAGCTGTGGGCATTGGAAGGAGCAAGGTTAAGGGAATGTTGCCTTTTTGTTGCTGGCTACAGGCTTGTTCTTTTCTTCTTTCCCTTTTGAAGTGATACTAATGTCTGTAGCCCATCCACGTTCTAAAACTAATGTTCAACAAATTCCAAAAATGCACCTTAGCAATTTCGCCTCCCCAGATAGGAGTCCCGGGACTGAACTTGCAAATGGAACTACCTCAGTACCTCAGTAGATGGTATGAGCTTGAGCCTAAATCCATAGTTGACAGGCCATGCTGATTCAGGAAAAGGCTGGGAAGTCCGTGTAATCCAGACCACACCTCCATACGAGCCCACTTCAGGCCTCTCTGTGTGTACACACAGCACATCCCTTGGTCCAAGCTATCTGAAGTGTCTGGTTAGTCAAACCTTGCAATTGTGATCCAAGCTTGCATGGCCACAAACATATACAACATGAGTCAGCTGTCCCTTAGGGTGACAGGTTGATTGAAAAGCTCCTGTGTGCTGTTATTCAAAGAACAACCTGGGAAGCAGCAGGTGAGCTCTTGGCAAGGCTTGACAAGGTTAGTCTGCTGAGGGGGAAAAAATCAGAGCTTTTGAAAACCTGCTGCAGCACGAGAATAGGTTCATCTGAGAAACTAAGAAGACACTGTTAGTTCATCTACATTTTCAGGAGTAAATTTGTCTCTGGGTCTCTCAACCTGACCCCTGCAACCTTCACGAGCCTTGATTTTTATATGGATTTAACCTCTTCCAACAGCCCCTCAGAATTAAAAGCCTGTTCACATTCCATTTATATCTCAGAGCCCATGCTAACGCCACCACAATAAGTATCCATGATGGACAGCATGTATTTTGGAATTACAAGTAAAAAGGCCAAAATCCATTTGCCTGTGGTCTTTTTCTTACCATGTGCAAGTCCTGAGAAGACTTTAAAAAAAATACAGGAATGGTAATGTGTGAACTTTGCACACCAAATAAATAGCAACGGCAAACACTTTATTTCTAGTGAAAATGCCAATGTGTCAAGCCTGGGGCCAGAGTTTTTATGACAATCAGAACAAGACTCACATAGTTAAAGGAAGCAGATGCTTGCCTGGCAGAGTGTGCACAATGCCCACTTCTAAAGTTGAAGCCTGTTTGCTGCTCATTCATTGTTACCCTGGTAACTTGTGGTTCTGAGATGACAGACACCTGATGAAAGTTGTCATTTCTAAAGGAAAACTCAACATCAAGTAATTCAGGACTTGGGGCTGGAGAGATGGCTTCGTAATGAAGATTGGGCTCTGCTCTTGCCTAGAGTTCCCCAGTTTGGTTTCCAGCACTCACATCAGAAAGCTCACAGCTTCCTTTAAGAAAGCCTGACATCTCTGGCCTCCACTGTTCATCTACCTCCTCCTACATACACTCAAGTAAAGATAATAAACTCAAGATTTGAACAAAGCTTGTATAATAGAGGTTCATGCAAAGGGAGAAATCTCAACATTCATAAAGTTGAGAGAAGCGAGTCTATCAAGCTTCGTATCGAAATGACAGTCTCCCCCCCCCCCAAAGACTGGTGTTTCATAGTACAAGCCAGTGAAGCTACAAAGCCAGGCCTATAACTTGAACTGTTAAGAATCAACAACTCTCAGAAACAAGGAAGTAGCACCAAAGACAGCATCGGCTGGTTGAGAAATGGCCCTGCCAGATGCTTTTGTCTGTGTGCATGTTTGTGTGTGTGTGTGTGTGTGTGTGTGTATGTATGTATGTGTATGAAATCTTCCAGACGTGCAGCTAGCATGGCTTGGGGAAAGAACGTGTGACTTGCAGTTTGTCTGGCCCATCAGAGCATATCTTCAGGAGTGTTTTATATCCATTCTCTAGTTTTCATAATTGCATTACATACCAGTGATATTCTCTCTCTCTCTCTCTCTCTCTCTCTCTCTCTCTCTCTCTCTCTGTCTCTCTCTCTCTCTCTGTCTCTCTGTCTCTCTCTCTCTCTCACAGACACACACAGTATCAGAGGTGCTGAGCAGTGTCTTCAAAATTATATCATTCAAACATAGTACTAAGTCCATCAGTAATCGGTGAAGCTTTAAGTTGTAAATGGGGGATTACAAAATGTGATATAAGCTATGAAGATTCCAGCATGTCCAAGTAATATAAAGGCAATATATGGGCTGAGGTGCGAGCAGAGTGCCTGCTGTACAGCCAGGAGGATCTGAGTTCAATTTCCATTGCCACGTGAAAGACCCGTATGGTACACACTTGGGGACCCAGTGCTGGGGAAGTGGAGACTGGTGGATCTCTGGGAGCTCACTTCCTGGGTGAGCTAGTCAAGTCCCCAAGCCTCAGATTCCAGTGGGAATCTCCGCTTCAAAAACAAACAAACAAACAAACAAACAAAATATACCCTTACAAAAACCAAAGTAGTGGACTGGCCACATTGCCAAGTGGGTAGAGTCACTTGCTGCCAAGCCTGAAGACCTGATTCCGTCCCTGAGTTGAGAACTAAATCTCAAAAGTTGTTTTCTGACCTCTATATACACACCATTGTGTATGCACACATCACACCCACCGGCCCCACCCCCATCCCACACACATACACACACAGAGATACACACACATAAATGGACAGACAGACAGACACACACACCAACAACAACAATAACACTTGTTTCAGATGCTCACTGTTCTTCTCAAGCCTGTCTTGCTGCATTTGAGTTCAGATTCCATCCTATATTAGAGGGACATACTTCATCTTTGGAGGAGACAAACCCTAGTGAGCTGTGACTGACAGGGCAGTAATATTCAAGGGGAATTTAGACCTTCAGCACCCAATGTGTAGTCCTTAGCTTTTGCATTACTTGCACATTTGAACCTGTGTGGGTCAGAATTGAGATATGGAGGTGTGTCCGTAATACACTGAACTTCAACAACTTGACTCAGGGGAAAACAGAATGTGGAATAGCTCAATATTAAATGTATATTCATTATACATTGAAATGATTTGTTGTGATAAATAATATTTTCTTTAAAATAAATTTTTATGTACGTCTTAATATTTTAATTTGACTTTAATTTTTAAAACATTATTATGCATATCCTATATTTGTGAGAATCCATCATAATTCTATTGTCTTGCATTAGTGTGTCCCTTGGCTTATATTACTTTCCATTTCCTTTGAGGGTTTCATATCACTATTAAGATTAAATTAACCATTCTTTCTTTTTCTTCTCTTCGTGCTTAGAGACTTTAAATGTACTATATACATGTATACATGAGTATTTTATGCACACACACATATATGTATCTAATCACATGTGTGTATGTATGAATATCTCACATATATTCAATAAAGACAACTTCATTTATTTAGCTAAGTGGGAGAGAATATTCATTGCTTTAGACAGAATTTTACGTTCTAGATACCATGACTAGTTCTTTATATTTACGGTTTAGCTTTCTTAATTATCTCAGTAATAAGACACAAATACTGTTTCTGTTGTATAAGTGAAAAGCCCACAGCCTTGCCCAGACTGGGACAGTAGGTTAGTAGGTGAAGCTGAGCTTCACCTCTAAGTCTGTTGCAATACAAAGCCATGTTCTCCTCTGTATGTGGAGTTTCAAAGTATGCATGAAGAATCTCAATACCTAGATAACATGGCACAATCTCTGTGCCCTTCAACGTTTTCATCTATGACACAGAGATGATAATAACAGCAATATCCTCAGGGAGTTGATGAGAGTATAGACACACCAGAATGCTCTGTGTGTCACACACGCTTGCTTGGTGTTCGATCCATAGCAAGCACTCAATAAATTAGAGCAGTTATTAATTCATTCAACAATGCATATTTCAAGCAACGTCTCCACACGACAATGAATGAGTCCCATGCGAAGGCCCTGCCAACTACCACCCCAGGGTATTGAATCACAGCTTTGCTTGATGAGCATCCAATATGTGTGTCTGGTTCTCAGCACACAGCAGCTGTCCTGGCCCCTGCCTTGCTGTTGCTTATGCATCCTTGTCTTGGAGGAGTCCAGCCACAATCTTTAGTAAACGTAGCTTGAGAATTCGTGGTCTTGGAATATTTTACAAACCTTCTCCACTTCCCAACTAACTGCTCTAATGAAGAGAAAAATGGTAATTGAAACGAGACTAATTAGATTGTCAATTACCTGCCTCCTCACATAGGTAATTGAAATCTCCCTAATTACAGGGTCTGTGTGTCTTGGTGCTTTGTACTGAGGGATTATTAATGGAAAGCAGCTTTAGGTGAAGTAACAGGAAATCTTGAAAAATGATTTAGGAAAAATTTGTTCTAAAGTGTTCTTTTTTTTTCCAAAGCAAAGATGTTTTATATTCAATCCAGCAATGAAATCATCAACTAGGAAAGAAAATGACTCCAATATTTTGCCTCGACTATAAAGTTCAGGCCTATGAGGAAAGAAGAGGATTTCGATGCTTAACCTTGACAGTGATTCTTACCAACTCTTTATCCTTGTTTTTGTTTGAGCCCCTTTGGGCCTATGCATCTTTTTTCTTGGAAAGAAGTAATGGCTATCGGCTGGCCCTGGGAGGGTCTCAAGATAAATATAGAAAGTAGTATTTGCAGATGAGGCACAAAAATGTACAAGAAATTAAATATATACATCAAACAAATGACTTCCTCCGAGTGGCCACCAGGAAGACCTTTTATTGAAGTGGCTTCAAGGGTGAGTGGGGAGGGAAGTTTTGATTCCGGAAAACAAAGTTCTAATGATGAAGCTCTTCGAGGGCTCACTGCTAGGAAGGTAGCTTCTAACTCTTCACAAAGTGCCTTCTCGGACTGACCACAGCTTCTCAGAGGAAGAGATTCTTCAGGGAAACATCTAGGACAGTGAGGTCACACTGGTGAGCCTATTGGACTTGAATGTGGATGATTCTGATTACTTCTTCCAGGCAAACAACACATGGTCTCTCATCATCTTGTAATACACTTTAAATTGGGAGCAAAATACTATGAATGATTTCAACTTACAATAGGCAGACTTGGCCATAGAGGAAGACGCTCTGACTTGTCTAAAGTGACCTAGCTTGAGCAGAGCCAGGCCAGACTCCTAATCTTCCCCTGTTTAGCTTTCATTTGATGAAGTGTTATTATTTTTTTCTTTGCATGTAAGCATGTGTGTGTGTGAATATGCATGTGTGTACTGATTTGCATACACGCAGGTATGTAAATGTGTGTGGAGGCCAGAGGTCAATGCTAGGTGTCTTTCTCAGTCTGCACCTTATTGCTTGAGATGCTGTCTCTCATCTAACCTGGAGCTCTCTGACTTGGCTGGACTATCTGACCAGCAAGCCCCAGTGATTCTCCTGAATATGTTCTCAACATGAGGATCACAGGCATGCTTCACCATGCTCAACTTTTTTATTGGGTGCTGGGGACCTGAAGTCTGGTCCCCATTGTTGCACGGCAAATGCATTCTCGACTTAAATCATCTCCCCTGCCATGATTTTGCTTACTTTTTACTACTGAAGTTGCAGCATAAAGTGTAATTGCCTTTTTCAGAAACCAGACTAGAAGTAGACAGAAAAAGATCTTTTTTTGAGACTTGAACAATCTTTTTTCATTGTGTATATACTAGGGACATTGGGATTCACATGCGATCCAATAATATTCTGGTTTTATAGCCACCATGAGAAGGCCTCTGTATGTATCCCAGTGGGCAGAAGCTGACTGAGAGAATGCCGAGCGCAGGATGTGAACTTAGACCTCATTCCAGAGGGGATGTATGTTGCCCATCTCATGACTAAGGTGAGACTTTTATGGTGGTGCCCACCAACCTTTCCATAGAGCTCTTACACACAGTAAGGTGTCCACATCATGGGAACCTTGTAGTTAAGGTGTATTTGCTGTATAAGGGCCAAAGGATAGCAGCACTATGGTTGGTATCCCTTCTAGGAAGTGTTCGATGATGTGCTAGCAGCAGCTATCAATGAGACAGTGTGTTTGTTGTTGATAACAATGCCAAATGGCAGGTTTTGGTAAACATTAGACAACCCCCTTCCCCCAAATGAAGTGGGCCATGTGGTAAAATCATTTTAACAGTTTAGAATCAAGATACTTCGCAATTAAATACCATTTAAGTGAAGACATTAACATTTAATCAAGTTAGTTTCTTACTACAAGTTGAGTTAGCACACATTGAAAATCCCTCACTTGTGGCAGCTCTATCAGAGACAGCACTGAGCCTTTTGGACTGAAAGAGGTATTTTTTTTTTTTTTAAATGTTAAGATTTTATTTACAAAGCTTTTCCTTGTTGTACAGAAAGTAAAAATGTTGTTACAATCGCAGTGTAACTGGCAGCCAGGACGGTCAACTCACCAATCACAGCTGTCATGATACAGCAAGAGTCTTACACGAAAACCTAACAACGTTTACAATTTTGTTGGGGCGAAGTCCCCAGGCTTGGTGGTGGATTACCAAGGGGCTAAACGGAGGAAGGCGGAATGTCGCGGGAACTATTCTTTGGCTCTTTGGGTGGGGGTGTCCTGGGGCTTGGATCACAGCTACCTTTGTAAAACAGCTACCAAATCCATGAGCAGCCCAACCAGTACTCAACAGTTCTGTTTCTTGCAGGTTGTTTTGGGTTTTAATCATCCTCTCCTTCGTCATCTGTTTCTCACTTTCTCTTTTCACCTTTCCCACTTTCTTCCTCCTCTTCATCCTCATCTTCATCCCCATCCTCTTCATCTTCATCAACTTCTCCATCACGTCCAAATTCTTCTTCCTCCCCACTGACTTCATCTTCATCATCTTCCCCCTCTACATCCTCATCTCCATCTTCATCCTCTTCATCTTCATCCTCTTCTTCCTCACCATCCTCTTCTTCTTCCTCTTCATCCTCTCCTTCTTCGTCTTCTTCCTCTTTGTCCACACCATCCACCTCTCCATCTGAGTCAGGGGCTTCCTCTACACTATCCACCTCCACATCGGAGTCAGGTGCTTCCTGGTCCTCTCGGTCATAGCCATCCAGATAGGACAGCTGGGGCAGGAGCTGAAGACAGTCTCTGGGTAATCACTCCGGTTAGTGACCTCACAGCCGAACAGATCCAGGCTTTTCAGACAGCCCAACCTTTTCAATGGCTCCAAGGTGCTGATATCTTTCAGTTTATTTCCACTTAGGTTCAGATGTGTGAGGCTTGGAAGTTCTTCTGCTAGTCTGTCCAGACCTCCGAAGATTTTATTTTCACTGAGCTCGAGCTTTTTCAATTTAGGTAGCTTCGGGAGGTCTGAAACTGAAAACAAGCCTACATTTATGAAACTGAGGAACTCCAGGTTCACAAATTCATCTGTTAACCCCTCAATCTTTCCATCGATTGCTTTGCAATTGTCCAAGACAAGTTCTCGAACAGCTGCCAGGGTCTGGTTCCTCAGCTCCAGGTGGATCCTCCTCTTCATGTCCATGTTCCCCTCGTCCCCCCTCTCCCGAATGAAAGAGCTATAACTGACTCATAGTTATCTATGCAATGAGTGAGGCTTCCTGGGGAGACACTCAATTTCAAAGGCTTGAGAGGGGTGTTTTTGAATATGTAAATTTGGAGCAAAGCAAAAGATGTATTTGTCTTTGTGTCTACATGTGGTGATGTGGGTCAGGCAACTTGCAATAACAGTCACACAGTTATGTACTAGAATCCCCTAAAACTACAAATGGCTTAACAGGATCATATTCTAATGCATAAGGAATCGCTAGTTTTTGAATCTTTGTGATGTCTCAATCAATGAGGTGGGAAAATTGAGTTAATAATTTTCCTTTCTCCATCTGTTCACATTCTCTGCATGACAAAGACTCAATTAAGCAAATTTCTATATAGCTAGGCAAAAGAAAAAGAACCGAGAATGAAAAACCCAGCCTCCTCACAGGATCTCTTGGTGCTTGTGTGTTGTAGAGGGCAAAATGGAGGAGGAAGGACAGGCAAAATTTTCTTAAGATTCTAGAAACTTCTAAGTGGCTGTGCAGTGCACCTAAAAAAAAGCAATTTGAATTTCACCAAGAAGGAGACCCAGGGATAGAACGTATGTTTCCCAAAGTTGACATTTGCCGTCGTCTTTGCTGAAGGCAAGAGACAATTCAATGGCAGGGAAACTAGTGACATTGCAAATAATTGGTTGAAGGGCCTTCCCTTCTTCCTTCTGCCTCTGATTACCTATGACTATTGCCAGTCCTCAACCACATTAACTTCCATCTCAGACCCCGTTCCTCTCAGGTATGCGTGTTGTCCTTTTCCAGTTCCGTGGCTTCATTCAACTTTCCAATCACTGATACTTCATTTATTAACTACCCTCCTTTGTTCAGAGACTACAACAAAAAGGAAATTATAAGCATTCATCTTAAAACTTGCAATCTGAGTACTTCTTTGGTACCCCAGCCACACTCTCCTCACTTCTAGAAGCACAACTAACACAGTGTTAGTTGGCTGACCCAACAGTTCTCAATGGCTTTCTGACTTTCCCCTTCCTCTCTCATTGTATTTATCTTTTCTCCTTCTCAAACATCTAGGAATAATCATGTACCATTGTTCTGATCAATGAGATAGAAAAAGAAGCAGAAAGTGGGGGACAGATAATTTGCCTACTCCATAAAAATGCATGATATTAGTTGGCTCGGGCTGGAGAAATGGCTCAGTGGTTAAGAGCACTGACTGCTCTTCCAAAGGTCCTGAGTTCAATTCCCAGCAACCATAGGGTTGCTGCAATGGTATCTGATGCCCTCTTCTGGTGTGTCTGAAGAGAGCAAAGAGTACTCACATACATAAAAAAAAAAATACATCTTTTTTAAAAAAAAGATGTATTTATTTATTTTATGTATATGAGTACAGTGTCACTCTGAGTGTGTGGCACACCAGAAGAGGGATTAAGATCCCATTACAGATGGTTATGAGCCACCATGTGGGTGCTGGGAATTGAACTCAGGACCTCTAGAAGAACAGTCAGTTCACTTAACCACTGAGCCATCTCTCCAACCCATACATCTTTTTTTTTTTTTTTTTTAAAGAAATCAGTTGGCTCTTTCTTTCTTTCTTTCTTCCTTTCTTCCTTTCTTCCTTTCTTCCTTCCTTCCTTTCTTTCTTTTTCTTTTCTTTTTTTTTTTTTTGGTTTTTCGAGACAGGGTTTCTCTGTGTAGCCCTGGCTGTCCTGGAACTCACTCTGTAGACCAGGCTGGCCTCGAACTCAGAAATCCACCTGCCTCTGCCTCCCAAGTGCTGGGATTAAAGGCGTGCGCCACCACCGCCCGGCTCTTTCTTTCTTTCTTTCTTTCTTTCTTTCTTTCTTTCTTTCTTTCTTTTTTTCTTTCTTTTTCTCTGTCTTGAACAATATACCTGGCCCAAGGGAAACCATTGTGTGATCAGGAAGTGATCAACAAGGAAGAAATAAAAGGACCAAGAGAATTGCAGAGATGCAGCCTGTCTGAACTAACACCATCACGAAACACTTCCAGGCTTTCTGTTGTCTGTTTTAGGTCTATACGCAAGGTGATGTTCAATGGACTGTATGTCATAGTTTTCCTGGCTATCAAGTGACTGGCTTCTCATCTTGTAGCTCTGCCATGACACCGATCCTTTAGCAGGTTATCAGGATATTACCATTCCTGTTGGCTACCAGGAGACCTGGATCTGTCAAACCTCTTTTGGTCCAATTTCTTTTATCCTCTTTCTAACTATTTAAAAGGGGTTTCATCAGAAAAGATGAGGAGAACACACATTAGAGTTTGTTGCTGTGGTACGTAATTTCCTAGCAATGTGAACATAGCACATGATAACTCCCTAGCACATAAAAGACGTTTTGAGCATCCTGGTGTCCTTGCCTGACTTCTATCAGAGAACTCAAAGCTTTCCTTTCAAATCAGCTGAGGATCAGTTATGAGATTACATAATATTCAGGATCTGAGGATCAGAATTAGGATCCATTAACTTTTATTAATTTGGCCTTTAAAAAATATTCGAAAATCTCCCTTGTCAGTTGAAGAACCCTTTTCTTCTCTTACACACCTTTATGTATTTTAGAGAGATGCATGGCCTGAATTAAGCGAACTCTCTTCTTCTTTGACTAACTGTTAGTTTCCGGTGTAAACTTGAAGAGGTCATACTGGTTTCATAGGTCCTGCTGGGCCCTTTGCAGGTTGAAAGGTGGATTCTGCTATTGTGCAGCTTCGTGGTTTTCAGAGTAGAAATCCCAGGAGCAAAGATTATTTTCTAATATGCAATTTGAAATTCTCGGATATTTGATTCACAAAGTCTCTTGCGGCTTCTTCATGTTATTCTGTGTTTGTCTTACCTCTTGGGAGTATGAACGAATACTGCCCCTACATCTACCAAGCAAGAATACAAAGGAAAAGCAGAAGAAAGAAACTGTTGATGGAGCCGAACATAGCAATAATTTCTGCATATCTTCTCTGGTGTCTGTGATTTTATTACAGCAGAATGAGATATGCCTGATTTCATTATCTCCCATGAATAAAACTTTATTAAATACTTAAAGTATCATTATGCCTCTCTGCAACCATTGCTATATTCTATGAGCGAAATGCTTTGAATACAAATGACTTATAAAGTTAGAAGGAAGAAGGTTCTCTCTAATGCTATGTCCAAGTGGTCCTAGAAAGAGACCATCAGAGGTTCTCATTCTGTCTCCAGCCAAGGAAGCAGCAATGCTCTGTAAGCTCTATAGTGGACCAGGACAGGGGCATGGAGTGTAATTTCTATTAGAATAAAGCCTGTTCTATGTTTGATACCCAATGTCTAGCACTATGCACAGTACACACTATGTACTCAGGGAATGGTCCAGTCCCCTGTTTTTGCTGTGGCAAATATCTTGACCAAAAAGCAACTTAGGGGAGGACAGGGTTTATGTCATCATACAGGTTGCCGTCCATCACTAAGGGAAGTCAGGACATGAACTCAAGCAGAAACCTGAAGCAGAAACCATGGAGGGACACAGCTTGCTGACTTGCTTTCAGGATTTTGCTTAACTTGACTTCTCATAGAGTCCAGGATCACTAACCCAGGGAATGGTGGTGCCTATAGTGGGCTGCTTAGAGCCCCTCTACTTCAATTAACAATCAAGATAGTGTCCCATAGGCCATTTTGATCTAGAAAATCCCTCAGTTGAGACTCCATTCTCAGACGACTCTAGGCTGTATCATGTTGACAGTTAAAAAAAAAAAATGGGTGATTAGAATGATCACATATCAACCACTTCTAACTACAATCAAGCATCATGGATTCGGGTGATGAAATACCTAAGAGAATGACTTTCTGGAGGAAGGGCTTATTTGGCTCATTGGTTTCAGAAATTTCACTTCAGAGTCATTGATGCCACTGGTACTTGGCCTATGGGAAAGCAGAAAATCAAGAAGACCAGACACTGTGAACGGGGAGGTTGTTCATCTCGTGACAGAGAAGAATCCAAGAGAGAAATGATCTGGTGACCAGGCATAACTTTGAAAGGCACAGCCTCCATGACCTACTACCCCTATCCAGGTCCTACTTCCCAAGGTTTCTACCACCTCCTACAATATTGGAAGACTATACATTCAACAGATAAGCCTGTGGAAGACATTTCCTATTTAACCATAAGAAGGTCTAAACAAATTTTAATTTAATAATATGAGACAATTAAGGATGAATTTTTTGATACAGGAACCACCTCTCTCTCTCTCTCTCTCTCTCTCTCTCTCTCTCTCTCTCTCTCTTTCTCTCTCTCTCTCTCCCCCATCACCTCATCCCTCTCTCTCTCATACACACAAAATATAGGGACTCCCCAACACACACACACACACACACACACACACACACACACGCACACAAAGTCTCTCTCAAGCTTTCTTGCTGGCGAAGAAACATGGGATGGAATTCTTTCTTCATTTATGGTCCACTGAAATCTTTTTCTCCACATAACTTCAGCCTATAGATCAGCAAATTTGGCTTCAGTACAGCTAGACAAAATTCAGCTTTGTTCAATGCTCAAGAAATAAAATTGGAAGACACATCACACAAAGCTAATGGCACCCTGAAACCCCATAATACATTTCTTACCAAATGCAAGTTGTGTTTTAAATTTAAGGGCTCAGTGGTGCCTGGTTGATGGGATGACCTTGGGTGTAGGCAGGCATTTTTTTTCACATGAACTTTGGACGAACCTGGAGAAATAAAGAAATGAGGAGCCACTGGGTGAGGGTTAAGGAAGTGACTTTGCCTGGGTCACTGTGAAAGCCCCTAGGGACACTGAAGAAGGTCCTGCCATACGTTGTCTAATAAAGGCCAATAAAGGATGGAATTTGTCCTAGTGTGGTGTCAGCACTGCTATAAATTCTCATGCAATAATAAAATAATAGGATGTTATTAATTCAGCCATTCTAGGTTTCCTTGAAATGATATGGGAGTCATATTACTGATTCATACTTTCATCTCCTAATACTTCATTTTCTAGAACTACTAACTGCTTTAAAGCCAGTGTGCCATCATGAAGTGGAAGAGATGGTAAAATATTTCCACTGATTCTGGCAATTAATTTAATTGAAGGCCACCCCGAATATTTCAGAAGTAAGAATGATGCTTTGAAACAGCTCGAAGGAAAACAAATTTACCTGAGATGATGAGTGGGTTTTTAACCGCCCAGCTTAGTAGTGCAGGTGCGCGTGCGCGTGTGCGTGTTCGTGTGCATGTGTGTATGTGTAAAAAATTGGCACCTGTCTTATTTTTTAATTAGCATTAAACAACTCAGTGTTTAAAATAGTTAAATAATTAAAATGTTAGAAGTGCATCTATTTTGCATGCCATTGAATCAGAGGAGCCGAATAAGTATAGGCTTCATTGGGTCCTTACCATAGAGAGAACACTGAGCTAAAAACTTTCCTGTATATTGCTTTACCCAATCATGATCTAAATGAAATTGGACAATGTTGAAACCTTCTTGCAACTGGACTGACAATCTTTAAGGAAGTCTACACCAACCTCTCGAACTTCTACGAAGAGGAAGTTATGATAGAGTGTTGGTGCTTTGACTTGAATTTAACTCTCTGAATAAACAGCAAAGGTTCCTCAACTGCACTAAAAGGAAGACAGATTAAAGAGTAAAACTGCCATAATCATTGCCATGCAAAAGAGAACGGGGGGGGGGGGGCTGGAATGAGAGGCTGTCACAGCAGTGTATCAGGAAGCTATGCCTGCGGAGTTCCCCACATTTAGAGTGTTTGAAATGATCCATTCATCGATTTCAGAAGCATTCACTTCAAACCTACTCTTACATTCATAATCCTGTATGCCTTTTTAAAATGAGGACACTCCAGTTGATCGAAGTTTCTGGTGCTCTCTATTGTGAAGACCAGCAACAGTTCCATCTACCTAGTACCTTAGCAGGTGATAGGAAGCAGAAGTAGCTGCTTCATTTCCCGAGCCAATGACCAAAGACAGATATGGACTGCCACATCTAAACTGTAAGAATGATTTCGGTATCACAGGAACAGAGTAGTGAGCTACCTTGAGGACCTTCTCTGATTCAGAGCCAATGAACCTACATAGGTCCTACACCCATCATACCAGCCCAGACAGCAGAGTTGTGAAGGGCCACACAGAGTCTCTCATTCTACCATGCCTACCTGGCAGCTGGTTGCTGGTTGAACAGCCTGTGGGTTGATACTTGCTCTCCTCATTCCTCCAGTGTATACACATACAGCTCTTCTTTCTCATCCTGACTTCTGCCTCCTGGCTATACTTGCTTTTACACTTACGTTTTCCTACTGTGTCTCACATCCAAAGTCTCTGAGGGTGGCGTCGGTTAGGTTGATTAATAATTATCCAGCCTGAAATCCCCCGTTGGATGGAATTCTCAGGTGCAGCTGTTTCATGGGTCATTAGATGTTCTATAAATGGCCGCATTGGGTCACGTGAGAGACGCAGTCTGATCAACTTGTGGCAAGGGTTGCAGTGATATATAGTGAGGAACATGGGTAGTGACAAACATTTTGCCTTATTTTGCTTCTACCTTCTCCTCTAGAGTTGTGACCTTGACAATCATGGAAGGCTTTTCAGGTGCTCCAGGGATGACTGATGACATTGGACCTGTCCTGTCCCACCCAGCAGGAGTAAGATCCAGTGCTGGGATCCTGAAAAAAAATATATTTAAGCATATCCTATATTTCAGCACAAAGGTTGACATTTACAAGTTAAGAAATACTGTGTTCTCAAAATTGGGATGATTTTTAACATTGGAAAAAACAGAGTGAGATGCATGCTCCCCCTGAGAATCTCCCCTTGCTTATCAGATTTCTGCCTTCTGCAAAGACATTTTCAAGTGTGCCGTAATTGCTTGCTGGTATACACGTTGTAGTCTCATAAATCTTCACCAACACAGAAGAGTAAATTGTGTTGTGCCGGAGAGTTGTTTGGAAATACATTGCTGTTAGAGAGTGTGAAGGATACAAGGGAGAGGGAGGGAGGGTTGTGTTCTCAAGGTGAAAGTCGACATTATGAGCTCAGGTCCTGGAAGATGGATGTGAAGGGAGAGTGTAGCTGGAGAGGCTGAGAACAGCTGCCCTTTCTGTGTACAGCATCAGCACAGTGGTGGGATGCCTGTACTATCACATGGACAGGATCCCACATGGAACCAGTGGGATCTGTTCTAGAGGCTGCCCTGTTTCTCAGGGTGAATGGGATGATGACATTCCCTTTAAATGTCTTATTTTGGTAGAATGTCAGCATCACCTGAAAGGACTTTTATAAAAAGAAGTTTTTTAAAAAAGAACATTTCTATCAGGGAAATATGGTATCACTGTGGTTCTGTGCCCAGCCTTGAGTCAACCTACTGGTTTGAATTCCACTTTTGTGAGTCAACATGGAACTTACTCTCCTCTACAGCATTCTTACCTTCTCCGCATGCTGTTGAGAGAAGAAATGACAAGAATGTTAGCACAGTGTTGAGAACTTCAGGATTGTTCAGGAAACTCCATTGCTTGGTATGGGCACTGATGTACATTGCATGTAATTAAGGGTCGAGGTGCCCTGTGTGCGTTTGTGACTACACACACAAAAGCACATGTAAATCACATTAAGATGCAATGCACTGTTGGAAAGGAGATACTTTACTATATAGTTTCTTTTGAAATTTGCTCTTGGAAGATGAATGGGGCATACTCAAACATGTGTTAAAAATTAACTAAGAATCCCAAATGAGAGATTTGTACAGGGGGCTTAGTTATGTCTAGGGGGACTTTGAATTTGACAAATAACCCAGAGGTAAATCTAATTTATTCTAAGGATAGGAATATTCAGGAGCTTGAGAGGTTGAGTGTCTATGTTCCCAAGAACAGAGAACAACAAGCCCAGAGAAACATCTTAATTTTGGCACCTCGAAGACAAAAGTCATGCTATTTCAGAGCACCATCAGGCAGTGGTGGAAAAAGGAAGGGAGACATAGTCTCTCTCCCCTCTATCCTAGATTTATAAGTACAGCTGTCTACATTGTCAACTCCTGCAGGGCATGGGCCATGTCTGTTTCACTCCCTTGAGCTAGATCCTTACACATGACCACTCGAGGATTAGCGTTTAATGAGTGTTTATGACGATGAGGGATGGGTCAGTCTGTGCACTAGGTAATTTAGGGCAGGCAGTGTGGCTGGTAGATTTTCTTTTCTTTCCTGTGGGAATCCCTTCTCAGTTTGATTTTTCTTGTTGATGGTAAGCTCCCTTGTTTGTCTTTATGTTTATTAAGAGACACTGAGCAAATTGCAACAAACCACACAGTGATAACCATGAGTAAAAATTTCATGAGATGCTATCAAATGATTCATTAAAAGTAAGATCCAGGATATTACCACCAACTGCTACATTAACTAGTCATGTCATAACATCATCAAAATGCTAATTAGGTTGTCTGGCATAATTTGTTATTAAAAAAAAAAAGGACTCAAGTTTCCTGTAGTTTTTCAGTTAGGATAGTTTTTATTTATTCCCCTTTCAAATATTTGCTTCAGGGTTTATTGGGCGGGGAAACAATTTGTGTGTGTGTGTGTGTGTGTGTGTGTGTGTGTGTGTGTGTGTGAGTTCTGTTTGCTACTGTCCCTGTGAATCTCTGGAGAACTCAGAAATTTCAGATAGGGATCCAGATCCACAAAGTAGTAAACTTAGTTGCCACTGGAAGTGGGTGGATGTGGTGTTGGGAAGGGGGCTTTGGAAAGAGACTGTTTACAGATTGGACTATGGGTTCCAACCAGGGCTTACTGTTTTATTGCAGCTTGGCTGGGCATGTAGCATAGACTAAGACTTAGCACTCAACTATTCTTTGATGGTAACCACAAGCTTACAAGAGAGTAACAAAAACAAACTTATATAGAGGAGGTTCTGTCCAACCATCTGAGCCTGGTTTTTTGGGTACTGAAGTTACAGAATGAATGATAGACAGAATCTAAGATGAAAACTAAGAGTGTCTTAATAAGTAAGGTCACCTAACTGGGAATCTGGAAGAAATGCTATCTCCGAAATTAAAGGGGGATTGGATGAGTCTCATAGAAGACTATCAACAGATAGTAATACTTGGGGTTAAAATTTGGGGATATGGCTCTAAGACACAGCATAAACATGTCATGAAACCAAGATGAACTTGAAGAAGCAAGCGCATTCATGTATTTACCTAAATGACCACTCAGAAGAGCAGTCAAGGCTGATGTCTAGCTCCTGGAGTTGAATCAACATTGGGTTGATGATGAGAATGAAAATGAGAGACACAATCTCAGAGCTAGGATGCCACATCATGGCTGAAGAGATCGCAAGGAGACACCCTGAGCTATACATGTTGGTACCAGCAGGCTCAAAAATCATTGCTTTAGTTAAGGAACTGGGCATGGGACCAGGGAAACAATGAACTTAAGTAATGGCTCTGGGATGTACAAGTCTAAACCATGTACTGCCTTGACTTTTGTTCACAAACCATGCAATTGGTGTCAGTATTGAAAGCTCAGACAGCTGATAGACACAGCAGACATGTGTTCTGCAGTTAGACTTGGTGCCTCTGGTTTCCAGGATCCATCGCTATTGCTCACTTTCACTAGCTAGTTGAAAGTTAAGGATCTTAAGGGGAATTTAATCTTCAAGTAAGCCAGTGAACATTTTAGGTTCAGTCACCCTGTTACCATGCATCCCGTGGCACATGCCTACAGTGAGTATAATTATTCTCCTAGTTGGTATTGCAATGCAGCTATAGTAATACACGTATCTGTAATTTACATTTGACTGGGTGTCTTATATGATCTCCAGGGAGTAGAAACTAAGGAGTCATTTAGTACCTCTCTTGCCTCGTGACAGAACTGGGGATTATTTAGTTTAAAGCATGGCTTTGAAGATGGTATAAGTTAACAGGTGAAACCTTTTCAGAACAGTGTCTAGGAAAAAATGGTCAAACACGGTTATTTTTACTTACACCGTCATCTCCACCACTATCAGCATCAGGACCATCGCCATCACCATCATCACTAGCAGTAGCAGTACCATCGCCATTGTCACCATTATTTGTAATATGGTATTAGTATTTCTTGTAGTAACAGTAGTAGTCGTACTGTATCTGAGTTTTTGGTAATAAATGGGATCATTGTCTGTTTGTTGTTTAATGAAATAATTCAGAACAAAGCCTCAGGAATGTGGGGAAGTATTTTGCTTGCTCATTTAGTCTCCATTTGCTTTCAAGTTTTCTCAATGAGTCTTTTGATAAAACCACCACCAAAATATTGCTGTCCGAAAAAAAAAATATAATTGTGGCCAAAGAGCATGAGGATGGGAGTTTGGATTCGCAGAACCATATAAAAGCTAGGTGGGCGTGGCAACCTGTCTTTAGTCACAACACTCAGGGGGCATAGCCACAGGATCCCTGGTGCAAGCTGGCTAGGAGAATCAGAGAGATCTGGCTTCAGCCAGAGACCCTGCCTCAGGAAATTAAGTGGAGAGTGAGAGAGGAGAACCGATGTTAATCTCTGGCCTCCACCCAGGTGCACACATACATGCATGCACACACGTGACCATGCATACGCGCGCGCGCACACACACACACACACACACACACACACACACGAGTACCACATACAGATGTGCACATATACAAAAGGAAGAAGAAAGGTAGCCATGACAGTTCAGAAAAAGGCAAAAGGAAAGCTATCTAGAGATGCTGGCTGAAGACATAACTCTGCCTGGGGAAGGGTGAATTGTGCTTGCTGTGTTTGCTGGTAACCTCAAAGAGACAAAAGGATGATGGGAAATGGGAAGATTCAGGGTGTATTTGATGCTCCCAGGCTCCCTTCTGGGAAGCCCATCTCCCTCCTGATTGCTTATTGTATTTTCCCCTCTCCAAATCTGCACCAGCGAAATACTCTCAGGTCCTCCTGTCAGCTTAAATCAGTGAACAACTTTGGAGAATATTTCCACTTAGACTCCTTTGCAGAACAAAAGGGCAGACTTTCCATTAGAAAGGATTCCTGGTGCTTGCTGGAAAGAGGGGAAATTTTGTGTTTGATGCCAGCCTTGGGGTGGTGAGGTCTCTAACCATTGCCCTTGACCTCTGCTGCCTAACAGAATCATCTGGGGGAGTTTCTGCAACTGAGGCCTGATTCTTTAGAATCTCTGAGAGTAGATCTCTGGCAGTCTTTTGCAAGTCCCTTGACCTCCCAGCCCCCATATTGTCTGCTTCCAGAAGCTAAGACAGAACTAAAAAAGGAGGTATTCCTGGACAAAATATTACTAAGCCTAGACTTTGAAGAAAACTGAAAAAAAAAAAAAAAAACAAAACAAGAAATAATGTCTATAATTTTTGAATTTTTATTATATATATTCCTCAGGGCCCTCCTTACTTTTGGCACTTACTGTTTTGAGAAATGGATATCTTGATTTATGTTTTTAACTGAAGAGAAAACACAAACTGTAAATAAATAACAGTGAGCAAATGAGCCCCCAATCAGAGCCATGACTTCCAAATTAAAGCGCTTTCCCACAGACCATGAGGCGAACAGAGTAGAATCAGAAGATTTGGGAGGACAGGAGTGCCCTTCCCTTTTAGCCTTCTCTTTCTTCATCGCTGGCCGTTCTGCATCTGTCCTGGTTCCCTGTGGCTGCTCAGGCCGGATCTATGCTTTGGAGATTTGCTGGAGGAAAGATTTGAAGCTGGTCTTCGTGCTAACATTTCAGTTCCCCAGTGAGACCTCTGCCTCTCCCACTGCAGACCAGTCAGAGTGAAAGAGCAGATACTCATAGATGGGCATTGTTGGACACACCTGCCTGAAGACAGACCTGCAGATGCTTTGCCAAGGTTCCTCGCTTACAATCCAGCAGGACTTTACCTGATGTGTTTGGGCAGTCATTTAGAACTTACTGTATATGTGGTGATGACAATGCTTGGATAAAAAAAAAAATAGTAGTAAAACCAGGGGTTAATAGGCAATTCCAGCCCAGGTCATTAGGCCTTAGCTCGCTGTTTTACTAGGGATATCCCCTTTGCCAAGATAAAATGCAACCTCATCATATTTATTATTAGTGCATAAATGGAAGAAGTTGACATCAAAAGTAAGATCTAAAAAAAACTCTGCCCAGGATATATGCTTGTATGTATATGCATATATATTTAGAAATCCTCTCTTCAATGCATTGCCCATTATTTACTTATATTTACATAATCATTCATCTGCCCAGACAACCAATATTTTTGGGGGCGTTTTCTATGTGACTTGTGCTATGATAGATCCAAGGTTCTTGTTTTAGTGAGCAAAAATAAATAAATAAAAGAAAGTTGTCATATAGGGCTAGTAGAAAGGGGGAGATAGTAAACAAATAAATTACATGTTTTAGCCATATAATTACCCATTGTGATAGAGGCTATTAAGGAGAGATTAAACTTTTGATGGGGAGAGGAGGGAGTGAGAGGTGTAGTCACCTCAGGAAAGTCTTTCCTGGGAAAGTTGTGTTTGAATCAACATATAATTTTCCAAGCGTAAATATTTTTATATCATATTTCTTTGAATATTTTTCTAAAGGCATTCTTTTCCCTTTATTGGAGCATGTCAATGATGTATGTATTTTCCTCAGACTTCCTTCTTATCTTTTGTAAATGGATTATTGGGATAAAAGATGGCTACACGTGGGAGAATACCAGGGTGATCCACAAAAAAACACAGGTCAGGATCCCATGGAGCGTCAAGGCAGATCTCACCTCTTCATGGACGCCATGATTTTGTCATCTTCTTCTCCTTACTCTAGGATATACCACGTGACTTGCAGAACATCTTCATGTCTTGCCTTACCCAGTTGATATTCACCAGCACTCCTGAAGGGATAAAGAATACTCTGCCCCTGATAGAATGTGCATGATTCTGGTAGATTGATGCTTTGAGTCCAAGATCATGTACTTATAGCCATTTAAAACAACTCTAAGATCTAAGCATTTATTTGCACCATGGCCAGGGATCCTTTATGTACAAAGCCTGCGCTTTACCCAACTTCTCCTCAATGTGCAAATATTGCTATCTTGACTTCAGAGCATTTGGGGATGATTGTTGAAGGGAATCCATTTCCCTGAGCCTTGGCTCAGTGGTTACCTTAGTCACCTACAGTTACTAAACAGATTTAAAAACAGATTTTAAAAACAATAGTTATGTATTGGTGCCTACTGTGTATCAGATACTGGTGGTCATTGCTGGGCTAACATGAATCCCTGCCTTCACTGGGTGGATGAGTCTCCAAAGGCATGTGAAGCAATCAACAAATAAAATGGTGAGCTCCGGAGAAAAAAAAAACGAGAGATAGAAGAGGAGACGGTCCCTTGGAGGTGCCAGTATGGTGTTAGATGCATCGATTAGAACATCAGGAACGACTTCCTTGGGAACGTGCTATTTGTGCTATATAGCCTGAGGATAACTGGGCAAAAAATGGTTGAGGCAGAATACACATGGCGAACTAAGTTGCTGATGTTGAGGCAGAATGGGTGTGGATAAGTTGCTGGCCTCTGGCCCAGGAGCAGTCAATGTGTCCCACCTTTGAACTTTGAATTCTGTTTTTTATCCAAAGACATAATATTAAAAAATGCTGCTGAGACACTGTTGAAATCATAGTTTTAAGGATTAGGCTATATATTCAATTTCATTTTTGGGCTAAATATCCTATTGTGGCTTGTCCAGAAAGCCAAACCACCATGAATAATATTTCCACGGGAAAAAAAAATGCATTCTGACATTAACTCACTGACTTATGAGTGAACTCGGAGGCAGCTGCTCCCTGCACGGCTACATTAATGAAGGGCCATTTTCCTTCCCAGTCTCCCTGATTGGACAGAAGAAGACTATACTGAACTACCCTCGGGGAGACACACAGCCCGACTTTCTTTTCTGACTCCATTGTCTTCTCTGGTTTCTTTGGTTCCACCTAACATTTTCCATTTCCCCTCAGGGCTTCTCTTTGTGCCCTTAGATCTCAGGATAATCCTTCATGAAGACACTGAAAGCCCTTACATCTTTTTCTTCTTTCTTGGTAGAGCTGCTGGCTGTCTGGCCTTAGTCGTAGCCCCTCACGGGTTTCTCCGGCTTTTCTCCACGCGCATGCGTCTATTTGTGTTGTGCCACTCTTGCTTCTGGCAGTGGCAATCCATTTCACGCCAGGACTAAGCATTGCACCTGGAAAGTCGGAAGGTCTCAGAGATAGATTAATGAATAGATAGTGCACATTGTTTATGAAGCTAATGACTCGCTTCTCTCCATTAAATGGTTCAACTCTTGCGAAGTCTTTTCTGTCTGAAATTGATCCCGTGTGTTCTTAGACACAGGCGGCCTTTTTTTTTTTTTTTTTTTTTTCCTCCAGTGCTATCCTCTGTTTCTTGAAGATAGAGAACGTTTCATTTAGATTCAGTGTGGTATGGTGGAAGGCCATAGAATACCTACAGCACCATAGTAAAAACTAAAAAAGAAGGAGGGTTTGGGGTCCCTCTACCCTGGGAGGTTATGTGGGGTTATTCTTTGAATTCGTGTTTGCAGTTTGCCTAGATCAGTGTGGAAGAACCAGATACCCAGATACAGTTCCTGTTTCTCTAACTGCAGTATATCTTAGAATTACCTAGAAGGCCTGTTAAGAGTGCTGGGCTCTCCGAGAGTTTTGGATTTAGACAGAGCCAGTAACTTCCCTGGTAAGGTTGCTGCTGCTGCTGCTGCTGCTGCTGCTGCTGCTGTTGCTGCTGCTGCTGCTGCTGCTGCTGCTGCTGCTGCTGCTGCTGCTGCTGCTGACCAGGGGAACAATCCCTGAGCATCACTGGTCTAGACCCTTTGTGGGGCTGGCTAACATCTTGTCTTTGCTCAGCCTTTTCTCTGCTTTGTGAGCAATGTGTACACTGTCTCCATTCTCCAGGACTAAGTTTCATCTTGGGTCTCTTTTTTCCTGCCCGGTATGAAGGAGAACGCAGCAGAGTCACTTGTCACCAAAAGTGATACTTTCTCCATGGCACACCGCCAAGCCAAGCTACCAACTCCTTTCATTCTTCCCTCAGCCTGGTTGAAACTGAGGAAGAGAGGCTTGCCTCTGTGGGCTCCAGTACATACCTTACAAACCGGTTTGGTCACTTTCCTTTTCATCTCCCAGCTTATGGGAGTGAAAGGGGTGAGGGAGATCACCTTTTGCCTAAGAGAAGAAACTGTGTCCCCAGAGGCCTACATAACTGAGCACAAAGGAGGGTGGGCCTGTTTGTCTCTGCAAAACAAGATCCCCACACTTACATCCAAATTAAAGGGCTTTGAACTTGAATGGGGCCCCAGCTAACGTTGCTTTCCCCGTCCAGGTTTGCTGAACTTATAAATATCAATTATGAAGCTGAGTAAATTACAGGGATGCGGGGCTCTGCTTTTGTTACAGCTCTTCTAAGTGTCTATGTAGGGCTAACAAGGAGACTGCGAGAGTCTGCTGCACGGAATCAGCACATAGCACATATTTATAGATAATTAATACAGAAGGGGAATGGGAAATCAGGCTTGAATTTCTTAAAGCAGTAATTTAAAAATGCATTATGGCAACACATTAAGTTAGCGGTTATTCAACAAGGAAATGTGAAGATTATTAAGCTAATTAAAGGTAATAAAAACAAGTTAAAGTAGTCTGCATGTAACTTTGAAATTAAAAAGAAAAAAACATATCCCCCTCCTTCAGTCTTCCTCCAGGCTGGGCAAGTCCCAGACGGCGATGAATATATAGGTAAATTACTGGGTTTCTGTAGAGTAAGAAGTGATTTTTGGATTAAAAATATATTTGCTGGCAAGGCAGCTCCTCTTCCCCCTCTTCCCCAAAGGACAAGGGAATGTTTCTGAGAAACTCTAGACCTTTTAGTAAGACCCAGGAACGCAGGTGTGCCTCTCTTCTTCAACAGTGGATGACTGATGGTTAGTGTGTCAGAAACTTGAAGTAGGAAGACTTTCTCCAATACATTCGATCCGTCTCCCTTGGCTTTTCTGATCCTCCAGCCTTCCCTGATCTTTGCACCCTCTTTCATTTCAAGGGAAGCCATAAGGATGTGAGCAAGGGCCTCTTCTGCTTCTCCTTGATTGTAGCTCCCATTCTCTGCGCAGAAGCAGAAGCAGAAGCAGAAGCAGAAGCAGAAGCAGAAGCAGAAGCAGAAGCAGAAGCAGAAGCAGAAGCAGAAGCAGAAGCAGAAGCAGAAGCAGAAGCAGAAGCAGAAGCAGAAGCACTCTTGATGTAAAACAGAATTGCGCTCTGCAAGAGGGAAGCTGAAATTGCTGGTGGGAACAGAAATAGACAGGGTTTTGTGGTAGATGCTTTAGTAAAGTTCAACTCTGCAGGGCTTAAACGTTCCTTTGGAGACAGAAAACTGAGAAGAGCAGCAAGGTGGTAAAGATGATAATTAGAGAAAGAAAGAAAAAATAGGATTTATCCTGTGCAAGGATGTAACATTTTTGTTGTTTTGACTGCTTTTGTTTGCTCGTGATTAGGGCCAAGGAGGTAGCCACGGGAGGGGACAGCCAGATGTCCAAGGCAACCATTCCCCTGCTGCCGGCACAATTAAACTGATTATTAAATGCTTTGAGAGGAAATCTTGGGGGTGTTTATTGTGGCAAAGGACTTTGCGATTTCAAATTAGAGCAGGCTCGCCATTATTAATTCTGGTCAAGAAGCCTTGTAAAGTTTACCGCTGAGCAAATGGAGGTGTGTATGGTTCAATGGGGTCAGAGGGCAAAGCCTATCGCAGAGAATTGGCCAACGCTCATGTAGGGATAACAACTATGCCAAAATTAGAACTAGGGTGTCAAAAAATTTTTGTTTCACCACCTATACAATCACAGAGAGCATAGTTGGCAGGTGGGGAGACACAAGAAGTAAACACTGGGACCTGAACTGCAAAGGAGTTGATTTCCTTTCCTGGATTCTATAATATTCTTTCCGAACTCAGACTTTCTTAAAACAGGGGTTGGGATTTCATCCTAGAGAGCAGTTTGGTCCAACATGTAAATTAACAGACAGGGCTTAATATTGAAAATTACTTGGTCTGTGATCATGCAAATCTTGAATAATCTACAACTTTTAAAAAGAGTTTGAAAACCAAGTTTTTTTTTTTGGGGGGGGGGCTTGCATATGTTTATCAGCAAATTCACAATCAAAATTTTAGGAGGACAAGTTAATTTTTTTTTCTCCAGCAAAAGGGACCCTTTCTGGGCATCAGTGAGAATTGCTTGCAACCTTCAAAGCAGCCGTGGTTCTCATTACCGGAGCCCGCCTTTGCAAAGGATGCCTTTCTTCAATTATTCTCACTTTTCATTAGAAGCCTTTGGAGTTGCTGCTCACCTCGTTAAGTTCACTAAAATACTATGCAGTTAATTTCCATGTTATAATTTGGAATAAATTGTTGGACATGAAACCTGGTTTTCTGAGTAGTCAGATTTCTGAAGAGTATTCTTGTCCATCCCTTACTAACCAGATCCCTTGGAGAAAACTGACTGACTGAATATAATAAACACAGTCTATGACGTGAGGAGTCATAGATTACTGGAGTTTTTCTGGCGGAGGTTGTCCAGCCTATGGTGCGGTCTAAGTGCAGAGGCATTCATTACTTCGTGCTTTCCGAAAGCGAGCCCCCCACCCCCACCCGCTTGTAAAAGCCCTTCCTGCTCCAGCCTCCACTTTCATTAGGCAGTCATCAGTGGGCTAATTGAACACTTTTCCTCACAGCCTCTTTCTCCTTCGAAGCCAACTATTTCCTCGACTAATTTATAACAGGGGGATATTTTCCTCGCTTGAAGTTTACACACTCCAGGTATTTGTAGCTTTTATCATTCTGCCCCCTAGCTACTGCTCTCTCTCTCGGTTCTTGATTTGTCTCCTTTAATCTTTCCCCACAGTCAGTCCCTTCTAGTTCGCCTCTTCCTTTCATTCCCTCCTTTGAACTCAGCCCAAGGTACTGGGTCCTCAGGTATCCACGTCACAGGACAGAGTTCTAGGGGTGGTCTTTTCCCGGTTGTGTGGGTTGCGAAGTGGGAATTCCAGCTAAGAAGGCTGGAATGCATCTTAAACTTATTCTAATTTCCATTTCAGAACCAAGCATACCCTTTGACCTACACTCAGCCCCCCTCTTCCTTCCGTATTTCTTGTCTTTCTCCTTCATCCCACCTCACACCACAGATGGACCACGCCGTCCTTTTAAAGGAGGTGGTATCTTAGTGCTTTGAAACTGAGTTAGCTCTCAGGACATTGGCTATCAAATACACCTACTGCTAACTTGTGGAGACTGACATTTCTAATATGGCTCACCTTATCTCAGATCTCGCCATCATTTTCAGGAGTTGAGGAGGATTCATGTGGCTTGTGGATCCTCTGGTGAATATCAAAATACTGTTGAAATTTCTTAAGATCAGACTATTTCCTGAATTGCATTAATAAACATTCCAAACACAACCTTACCACCAGATTCAAGAAAATTCCCGGGCTTTCTGCAGAGTTCTACAGTGCAGCTTTGGGAAGGCATAAGGGAGGGCGTGACTCTGATTAGGAGTGGGTAGCTGGACACTCTAATGTCACCTTTATTCCCCATGTCATAAATGGGACCCAAGAGGTTCCATATTATGTTGGTGGATGTAAAAGATGTCATCCCAGCAGAAGACCAGGCTTGGTACCACTGCCATTTAGGATGAAGTATGAGGACTTTGCCCCTCATTAGACTTGGAAATCAGGCTGGCACTACAGGCAGGAGAGGTCCCCAGCTGCACTTGATGGGGTTCTATTAAATTCACTGCAGCTTCCCGGTGAAGGAACTCTGCAGTGTTAGATTCTTCATCTGCTCAGGGACTGAGTTTTTCATTTCACAGTTCGTCCTCTTTCCCGGTAATAAATTGACCTGGATTGGAGTCCTGTGACTGTCAATTTGCACCGTCCCTTTATACTCTCTCCTCACAAATGTGTAGGACCACGACAGGATATTAATATTGAAAGAGAACTTTCCCCTGTTACATCCTACCTGCCCGTTCCCGTCTTTTTACTACTTTCTCTAAGACTTACTTTAGTTCAGCAAAACCTTTCAAGTGACTTGAACAAAGGACTCTTCCCCCACCTTATCCGAGTTTTGCTGCCAATGGGTGACCTGTTCTTCTACCAATTGATATTTGTCACTAGGCAATTCTGAGTGTTGATTTTGCTCCTTTGAGCTAAGAGAGTGCAGTGCGCCTTCAGGTCAATACCCTTCCTAACCACAACAGAATGCAAGCCTCATTCTCAGACAGAGCTCGATACATGTGTTCAAAGCTGAAGAAAACATAAAAGGGGATGAGGCTAAGGATGGAGACAGTTTCTGGGCGTTCACAGGTAAGCTGATACTTTGAGATTCTTGGAGATTAGTGTTCTATCAAACAACAGAGCATCTTTGGCAAGAAGAAACCGAAGGGATTAATGGTGAGTGGGGGAAGCTCACTGTGGGAGTATGGGGGACAGATGTGTACAGAGGGTGTAAAAGCCATTCTTCTTAGAGCTGGGAAAAGTTTAGACATTCTGGGGATTGAGCCAGATAAATTTTAGTTTAAGCCTTTCAGATCACAGATTACAACAAGCAGGGACAAGTAGGATTAGAGTAGACACAGGTTAAAACACACACACACACATTCACACCCACGTGCATGCACATACAAGCTCAGCGGCAACATTGTGTCCATTTGTTTTTATTGTTTTATTTTCTTTCTTTCTTTTTTTTTTCTGGTGATTTTGTGTAACTGTTAACTGGCTTAGGAGTGGAGGTTACTGACACATGCTGTAAGCAGTGTGAAATCATCAAAAGGGAGGAGAGCTTTGCACCATAACTGACACTTTGGAGACAGCATGTACAGGGGTAAAAACACTGTCAACTGATATGCAGATCTTAACTGATTTTAAATTATGTGTGTGAGTGTGCACGTGCATTTGCACGTGTGCATGCATGTGTAAGTTGAGAAATTTTTTTTCTGAAGGGTAAAAAAGAAAGGAACTGTTGACAAAATGTATTTGACTTGGTGTAGCATGTTTCCTTTAGGAACAGCAAACGTAGAGATAACAGCCAAGCGTAAGCTTCAGCAGTGAAGCTAGTGATTTCTTTTCTTTCATGTCTGAGATGGAATAACAGACCATGTCATAACCCATTGACTTATGCTGGCTGAGCCCAGTTGGGTGTTTTCATCTGTCACGTGGGTTCAGCTGAGGTCTCCCACTGACTTCACTCAGAAGAACCCAAAGGCCCAGGGCATCCAAGACAGCCTCACTCAAGTGGCCTGCTGGCGTGGGATATAATGAGAGACCTCTCTTTTCAGTCAGCTCCCAGTCAGTCACATGGGGCTGGATTTCTAAACAGTGGCCTTGAAGAGATGGAAGACAGCTCAAATAAGACAGCCATAGTTCAAAAGATAGGAAATTAAAGATAGACCAATTGATAAAGATAACGGAAGGTTTAAAGAATGATCCGATGGTATCAATCCAAATTTCTTTCCAACAAATGTTTTAAGACTTCACAGAGCCAGCAGTACAATGGTACAGTAGAACCGATGTTTCTCTGTTAATTTTTTTTTTTTTTCTAATTCTAAACCAGGGTTCCAGTGGAAGGTAACAAACATTAGCCGAGAGGGTAGAGGAGAGAGTGAGAAAATGAGAGGGGATGACATGTAAAACTTCAAAATTATTTTAAAAGAAAAAGTGAAGAATCGTTTACTTGCTTTCAGTTGTAATGGGTTAAAAGCAGACAGAACTGCCTTAGTCACGCAGGAATTTGGCAGGGCACCGGGGTTAACAAATTAAGCCTCCTGACAAAGGTTATGGGATCTCAGATGAGGACAACTGGCCCCGAACATCTGCTTAATATCCTTTTCATCTTATAGTAGGGAGTTTGAAATGTATTTTGGCCCAGGATTTCATCATCTTTGCTAAATAGATTTCTGTTTATTATACTTCTAATAATATTATTACTGCACATTGATAAAAGTTAGAAGCAAAGGAAGCCATTAGCCGTTACTACCTGCTATATCTTTTAAGAGGGAGGATGTTTTCAACTGCCACGAAAGACCTAATAGTCAGTAATTACTGAGGACTTAATACCTGTGTCCCTTCATTTTAATGGTACCATCAATTTTATAGATGAAAGTCTGAATAAAAACTTTAGGAAACTTTCCTTGTAGGCACCCTGCCAAAGTGGAATTACCATGCTTAAGGGCTCCACTATTTGAGCCCACATATGTGTCTTTCTTAATATGATCATATCTTTGTTCTATGTGGATCCATTCTTTTATTAAATAAACCATAGTGGTTGGGAAAATAGCCTATAAAATGCTTGCTTTGCCAGCACAAGGACTTGAGTTTGATCTTCAGAATTCTCGTTAATAAGGCAGCTATGGTGATATGCCCTTCTAATCTCAGTGCTGGGGAAACAGAGGAGTACATCTCTGCAGTCCACTGACTAGCCAACACAGGCTACTTGGAGAGTTCCAGGCTAGTGAGAGACCCTGTGTAAAGGAACAGGGCATCACTTAAAAGAATGGTGGGCAACACTCAAAAATTGACATCTGAGGTTGTCTTTGACCTCCACATACTTGTGCATACATGTACAAACAAACACAGATACTCACCACATACACACCACAATACCACACCACATGTTCGCAACATACCACATGCAGCACACTACACATACTGTATGCACACACACACAACATTGGTGTCAGAGGCCAAATGGAATTAAATTTTATATTCAGTGTTTATTTGCTGAATTTAAAAATATAATATTTGGGCAATCACATTGGCAATTTGCAGTAATGGCCATGGAGAAAAAGACTGAACTAGGGATTAGAATTTCTAGGTGTGAGACTTGGCTTTGCTATCACATGCATTATGAGTTTGGGGGACTATTCTTACTCTTCTTTTGTGAGTGTGTGGCTTTTCTGTTTTTATGACACAGGATTTCTCTGGGTTGCCCTGGCTTGCTCTATAAACCAGGCTAGCTCAAACTTAGAGATCTGCCTATCTCTGCTTCCTGAATACATGGATTAAAGGTATGAACCACCACATCTGGCTACAATATGCATACTCTTACTGTGTCCAATTTCACTGATACAATGCAAGGGACTTATCTGTGTGCATAGACACCATTCTTCTGAGGATTCTGTGATAGGACATTCCAAGGTTGCTTTTATTTTACTCCAGAGATTTCAAAAAACCTTCTAAAAACTATTAGATTTTTCTTTTTTCTTTTCAGTCTATAGAACTTCCTGAAGCCTACAGATTTTTAACTTGGAAAAGACAACATGATATGCCTTAGAAGTACCTAAATATTGCACGATTCAGAAAAATAAATGTTAAAATAATGACTCCTACACCCAACTCCTGGAATGTTTTCTGATTCAGTAGGTCTAAGACAGGCATTCAGATTTGGATTTCCAACTTTTTTTTTAAAATTTGTTTTGGTGATGTTGATATCCTGCCTCTCTCACCACACTGTGAACATCACTCTGTTCTCCCCAAACTATTCATTTACCAGACTGGAGAACGGACCTTGCAAAGTTAATTGAATTGCCCGTGCTTACTCATCAAGTGAGCCACTGACCAAGAGTGGCAAAACCCTAGCCTCACAGATGCTGCGGCCAGAGCCTTTCTCCAGGGTACCACAACCCGTCTATTTGAATGTGAGTTACATGATACAAGCTGAAACTTCCAGATGAATCTATTCCAGTCCACACTGATACTCAGACTGGCTTCTGTAGAGAAGCAATACTTTTTAGTCAGCAACTAAGAGTCCAAGCATCCAATAATTTTCTTCTCCGTTCTTCCGTTTGTCCTTCCATATACCCACACTCCTTTCCCCTCTCCCTTCTTCCTTCCCTCTCTCCACCCACTTTGTTTTCATGGGTCCTTTACTGGGCTTATACTTTGGTAAAGAACTAAGCTTGAAATTGGGCAAAGAAAAAAAAGATTCATTATGAGTGACAGACTACTGCTACGACACAGAGAGAATCAGAGCAAACAATCCAAAACCTAAATTCACTTTAAAACTATTTTTTATAATTTTACATTTTTTTACTAATAATAAAAACACACACTGAGTTGTTTCTCTGTTATGCCTGATTTGGGTAAAACCCGAGGGTTGTTTTTGAAAAGCAATCCTCCATGTCCTGGCAGTAAAGGTGGTGTTCTTCTATTTAGAATAAGGACAATTTTCAAGTCCTTAGATTTGTACAAACCATGTTGGTGAATTCAGCTGAGATGTGAAGAGAAACTCGATTCCCTCCAAGCAGTGATCATGCGTCAGACTCAGTTTTGGTGCTCACCTTACCATCTAGAATCATGACTGAGTTCCTCCCACCCTTACCCCCCACTCTGCCATATTGACTCTGCATTCCTCAGGTCTGAGGTTAGAGTTTTGATGACCCTCCACATGAGGGCCAGTGTCAATGGACGCCCATTTGAAAGGTTCTCCATTTCCTGGCATTCTTGTCTATAGATCTTTCTTACTTGAGTTTGAGCTAGAACTTGCTTCTAAATACATGTTGAATGTTCCGAATATTAAAATCTGAAATCCCAGACGGTTCAAAGTCTAAGGACTTTTAAGCATTGACATTATATCTCAAGTGGGAAAATTCCATCCCTGACCTCTAGCAACATATCACAGACAAAATCTAACACCAAAAATATTGTATAAAGTTATGCTCAGCCTATGTTTATAAGTTGTATATGAATATAAAGGGATTTTATGTTTATATTCAGGCTTCTCCTCAAGATATCTCAGGGCATTTATTTTTTAAAAAAGTGCAAAATCGGATGAAAATCCAATTATCTTTAATATTAGTTTCAAGCATTTCAGACAGAGACAGTCAGCCTGTAGTAAATATGACCAGTGGATGGGGTGGCCCTTTGAAATGTAGAGCACAGAAAGGATCTTTTAGCTTTTTCTTGTCATAGGCTTTTGCTTGTCATGAGGGCTGCCTTGAAGAGAGGACCATGAGGCTTGAAATTAAGGGAGGTCTCTGGCTATAGCTAGCAAGGCACAAAGAGTCTTTAGTCCCCTAGCTAGTAAACAATGGATCCTCCACAACCACATGAGTGAACTTGGAAGCTCATCTTTCTTTTATTTTTTAATTTGATTATTTTATTTATTTACATTTCAAATGTTATCCCCTTCCCCCATTCCCCCCACCAGAAACCCCCTATTCCATCTCCCCTCCTCCTGCTTCTATGAGGATGTGCCCCCACCCACCCACTCCCACCTCCCTGCCCTCGAATTCTCTCACACTGGGGCATCCAGCCTTCAGGGGACCAAGGCCCTCCTCTCCCGCCTATGCCTGACAAAGCCATCCTCCCCTACATATACAGCTGGAGCCATGGGTTCCTCCCTGTGTGCTTCAAGGCTGGTGATTCAGACCCTGGGAGCTCTGGTTGGTTGGTATTGTTGCTCTCCCCTTGGGCTGCAAACCACTTCAGGTTCTTCAGTCTTCTCTCTCACTCCTCCATTGGGAACTCCTTGATCAGTTCAATGGTTAGCTTCGAGCATCTACTTCTGTATTTGTCGGGCTCTGAAAGACACCTAAGAGAGACAGCTATATCAGGCTCCTGTCAGCATGCACTTTCTGGCATACAACAGCATCTGCCTTTGGTGACTGCACACAGGATGGATACCCAGGTGGGGCAGTCTCCAGACGGACCCTCCTTCAGTTTCTGTTCCACACTTTGTCTCCATATTTGCTCCCATGAGTATTTTGTTACTACTTCTAAGAAGGATCATAGCACCCACACTTTGTCTCTTCTTCTTTGTGAGTTTCATGTGGTCTGTGAGTTGTTTCTTGGATATTTTGAGCTTTTGGGCTAATATCCACTTTTCAGTGAGTGCATACCATCTGTGTTCTTTTGTGATTGGGTTACCTCACTCAGGATGATATTTTCTAGTTCCATCCATTTGCCTAAGAATTTTATGAAGTCATTGTTTTTTGATAGCCAAGTAGTACTCCATTGTGTAAATCTACCACATTTTCTGTATCCAGTTCTCTGTTGAAGGACATCTGGGTTCTTTCCAGTTTCTGGCTATTATAAATAAGGCTGCTATGAACATAGTGGAGCATGTGTCCTTGTTATAAGTTGAAGCATCTTTTGGGTATATGCCCAGGAGTGGTATAGCTGGGTCCTCAGGTAATACTATGTCCAATTTTCTGAGAAACAGTCAGACTGATTTCCAGAGTGGTTGTATCAGCTTGCAATCCCACCAACAATGGAGGAGAGTGTTCCTCTTTCTCCACATCTTTGCCAGCATCTGCTATAACCTGAATTTTTGATCTTAGCTATTCTGATTGGTGTGAGGTGGAATCAAAGGGTTGTTTTGATTTGCATTTCCCTGATGACTAAGGATGTTGAACATTTCTTTAGGTGCTTCTCAGCCATTCGAGTTTCCTCAGTTGAGAATTCTTTGTTTAGCTCTGTACCCCATTTTTAAAATAGGATTATTTGATTGTATGAAGTCTAATTTCTTGAGTTTTTGTATATATTGGATATGAGCCCTCTATCAGATGTAGGATTGGTAAAGATTTTTTCCCAATCTGTTGATTGTTGTTTTGTCCTACTGACAGTGTCCTTTGCTTTACAGAAGCTTTGCAATTTTATGAGGTCCCGTTTGTCAATTCTTGATCTTAGAGCATAAGCCATTGGTGTTCTGTTCTGGAACTTTTCCCTGTGCCTAGGTATTCGAGGGTCTTCCCCACCTTCTCTTCTATTAGTTTCACTGTATCTGGTTTTATGTGAAGGTCCTTTATCCACTTGGACTTGAGCTTTGTACAGGGAGATAAGAATGGATTGATTTGCATTCTTCTACATGCTGACCTCCAGTTGAACCAGCACCATTTGTTGAAAATGCTGTTCTTTTTCCACTGAATGATTTTAACTCCTTTGTCAAGTGACCATAGGCATGTGGGTTCATTTCTGTGTCTTCAATTCTACTCTATTGCTCTTCCTGCCTGTCTCTGTACAATACCATGCAGGTGGTTTTTTGTTGTTGTTGTTGGTTTTTTTTTTTTTTTTTTTTTTTTTGTTGTTTTTATCACTATTGCTCTGTAGTACAGCTTGAGGTCAGAGATGGTGATTCTCTCAGAAATACTTTTATTGTTAAGAATGGTTTTCACTATCTTCGGTTTTCTGTTATTCCAAATGAATTTGCAAATTGCTCTTTCTAGCTCTATGAAGAATTGAGTCAGAATTTTGATGGGGATTGCATTGAATATGTAGATTGCTTTTGGCAAGATGGCCATTTTTACTATATTAATCCTGCCAATCCATGATCATGGGAGATCTTTCCATTTTCTGAAATCTTTTTCAATTTCTTTCTTCAGAGACTTGAAATTCTTGTCATACAGATCTTTCACTTGCTTGGTTAGATTCACACCAAGGTATTTTATATTATTTGTGACTATTGTGAAGGATGTCATTTCTCTAATTTCTTTCTCAGCCTGTTTATCCTTTGAGTAGAGGAAGGCTACTGATTGTTTTAATTAATTTTATATCCAGCCACTTTGCTGAAGTTTTTTAAGATCATGTTTAGGAGTTTTCTGGTGGAAGTTTTGGGGTCACTTAAGTATACTATCGTATCATCTGCAAATAGTGAAATTTTGACTTCTTCCTTTCCTATTTGTATTCCTTTGACTTTCTTTTGTTGTCTAATTGCTCTGGTTAGGACTTCCAGTACTATATTGAATAGGTAGGGAGAGAGTGGGCAGCCTTATCTAGTCCCTGATCTTAGTGGGATTGCTTCAACTTTCTCTCCATTTATTTTGATGTTGGCTACTGGCTTGCTGTATATTGCTTTTACTCTGTTCAGTTATGGTCCTTGAGTTCCTGATCTTTCCAGGACTTTTACCATGGAGGGGTGTTGAATTTTGTCAAATGCGTTCTCAGCATCTAGTGAGATGATCATGTGGTTTTTTTTTCCCTTTGAGTTTGTTTATATAGTGGATTACATCGATGGATTTCCATATATTGAACCATCACTGAATTCCTGAAATAAAGCCTACTTGATCATGATGGATGATTATTTTGATGTGTTCTTGGATTCAGTTTGCCAGAATTTTATTGAGTATTTTTACATCGATATTCATAAAGGAGACTGTTCTGAAGTTCTCTTTCTTTGTTGTGTCTTTGTGTGGTTTAGGTATGAGTATAATTGTGGCTTCATAGAATGAATTGGATAGTGTTCCTTCTGTTTCTATTTTGTGGAATAGTTTGAAGAGAATTGGTATTAGGTCTTCCTGGAAGGTCTGATAGAATTCTGCACTAAAACCATCTGGCCCCGGACTTTTTTTGGTGGGGAGGTTTTTAATGACTGCTTCTATTTCTTTAGGGGTTATGTGACTGTTTAGATGGTTTATCTGCTCCTCGTTTAACTTTGGTACCTGGTATCTATCTAGAAAATTGTCCATTTCATCCAGATTTTCCAGTTTTGTTGAGTATAGGCTTTTGTAGTAGGATCTGACGATTTTTTGGAATTTCTTCAGTTTCTGTTGTTATGTCTCCCCTTTCAGTTCTGATTTTATTAATTTGAGTACTGTCTCTGTGCCCTCTGGTTAGTCTGGCTAAGGGTTTATCTATCTTGTTGATTTTCTCAAAGAACCAGCTCCTGGTTTTGTTGATACTTTGTATAGTTCCTTTTGTTTCTACTTGGTTGATTTCAGCTCTGAGTTTGATTATTTCCTGCCGTCTACTCCCCTTGGGTGTATTTGCATTTTTTTGTTCTAGAGCTTTCAGGTGTGTTGTCAAGCTGCTAGCATATCTTCTCTTCAGTTTCTTTTTGTAGGCACTTAGAGCTATGAGGTTTCAAACCTCTTAGAACTGCTTTTGTTGGGTCCCATAAGTTTTGGTATGATGTGCCTTTATTTTCATTAAATTCTAAAAAGTCTTTAATTTCTTTCTATATTTCTTCTTTGACCAAGCTATCATTGAGTAGAGTGTTGTTCAGTTTCCACATGTATGTGGGATTTCCATTGTTTTTGTTATTATTGAAGACCAGCCTTAGTCTGTGGTGATATCTGTTGCATCTGATAGGATGCAAGAGATTATTTCAATCTTTTTGTATCTGTTGATGCTTGTTTTGTGACCAATTATATTGTCTATTTTGGAGAAGGTACCATGAGGTGCTGAGAAAAAGGTATATTCTTTTGTTTTAGGATAAAATGTTCTATAGCTATCTGTTAAATCCATTTGGTTCATAACTTCTCTGAGTTTCAATGTGCCTCTGTTTAGTTTCTGTTTCCATGATTTGTCCATTACTGAGAGTGGGGTGTTGAAGTCCCCAACTATTTCTGTGTGAGGTGCATTGTGTGCTTTGGACTTTAATAAGGTTTCTTTTATGAATGTGGGTGCCCTTGCATTTGGAGCATAGATATTCAGAATTGAGGGTTCATCTTGGTAGATTTTTCCTTTGACAAGTATGAAGTGTTTGTCCTTCCTTATCTTTTTTGATAACTTTTGGTTGAAAGTTGATTTTATTTGATATTAGAATGGCTACTCCAGATTGTTTCTTGGGACCATTTGCTTGGAAAATATTTTTACAGCCTTTTACTCTGAGGTAGAGTCTGTCTTTGTCACTGAAGTGTGTTTCCTGTATGCAGCAAAATGCTGGATCCTGTTTACATATCCAGTCTGTTAGTCTCTGTCCTTTTATTTGGGGAATTGAATCCACTGATGTTAAGAGATATTAAGGAAGAGTGATTGTTGCTTCCTGTTATTTTTGTTATTAGAGGTGGAATTATGTTTGTGTGGCTATCTTCTTTTGGGTTTGTTGAAAGATTACTTTCTTGCTTTTTCTAGGTTGTAGTTTCCCTCCTTGTGTTGAAGTTTTCCTTTGTAGGGCTAGATTAATGGAAAGATATTGTGTAAATTTGGTTTTGTCTTGGAATATCTTGGTTTCTCCATCTATAGTAATTGAGAGTTTTGCTGGGTATAGTAATCTGGGCTGGCATTTGTGTTCTCTTAGGGTCTGTATGACATCAGTCCAGGATCTTCTGACTTTTATAGTCTCTGGTGAGAAGTTTGGTGTAATTCTTATAGGTCTGCCTTTATATGTTATTTGACCTTTTTTTTTCTGATTTTAATATTCTTTCTTTGTTTTGTGCAGTTGATGTTTTGATTATTATGTGACAGGAGGAATTTCTTTATCAGAAAAGCTTTTTACATTTTGCATTTTCTTTGACAGTTGTGTCAATGTTTTCCATGGTATCTTCTGCACATGAGGTTCTCTCTTCCCTCTTGTATTCTGTTGGTGATGCTTGCATCTATGACTCCTGATCTCTTTCCTAGGTTTTCTATCTCTAGGGTAGTATCCCTTTGTGATTTCCTTATTGTTTCTATTTTTAGATCCTGGATGGTTTTGTTTATTTTCTTCACCTCTTTGGTTGTGTTTTCTTGTAATTCTTTAAGGAATTTTTGTGTTTCCTCTTTAAGGGCTTCAACCTGTTTACCTGTGTTCTCCTCAAATTCATTGAGAGTGTTATTTATGTCCTTCTTAAAGTTCTCTATCATCATAATGAGAAGTGATTTTAATTCAGAATCCTGCTCTTCTGGTGTGATGGGGTGTTCAGGGCTTGCTATGGTGGGAGAACTGGGTTCTGTTGATGCCAAGTAACTTGGTTTCTGTTGCTTATGTTCTTTCACTTGCCTTTTGCCATCTGGTTAACTCTAGTGCTACCTGCACTCACTGTCTCTGACTGGAGCCTGTCTCTCCTGTTATCTTGGTTGTGTCAGAACTCCTCAGAGTCCAGCTGTCTCTGTGATCCTGTGATCCTGAGATCCCAGGTATAAGAGCTCCTGAGACTCAGGCTACCTCTGGGATTCTGAAATCCTATGATCCTGGGCGTGTTAGAGCCATTGGGAGTCCAGCTTCCTCAACTGCTCTGAGTACAGTGGTTCCTCTAGGATGGGTCAGGATAGAGTGTCTTCATGGGAGCAGACCAGTTAAGAGTCTGCCCTAGCAAAAAGGACCAATCGAGGCAAAGCTCATCTTTCCTTTGCCAGCCCTTTGAGATGTCAGTCTTGGTAGGTTGTATGGATCCCTCAGGCAAAGACGTAAAACCAAATTACAGTCAGCCCCTGGCTTCAGAGTCATCACTGACTAAAAGAAAATTTACTGTTTTAAGCCACACTGAGTTTAGGGGGTAGACTTTGTCACAGTAGGTAATCATTGCAAATTTGAACACAATTACCTGTGGATTAAAAAAATCACATATTTTAGGTGTTAGTCTCTTAAGAATTAAGATTTGGGGCAAGAGAGATGGCCCTGTGGTAAAGAGCACTGGTTACTCTTCCAGAGAGCTTAAGTTAGATTCCAAGAATCCATTTTGAGTGTCACAATTGTATATAACTCTATTCTCAAAGGATCTACCACCCTTTTCTGGCCTTCATGATTGCTGCATGCATGTTACTCATAGTCATTCATAAGGGTAACACACACACACACATAAAATAAAGTGACAAAAAAAATTTAAAAATTGAGAATCCCAGGCTTAGCCTCCAGAAAGCCCAAATTAACTATAGCTCAGAAAGCTGTTGTCAAACAATCATTCTAGGTTGTTTTAATGCATATAATCTTAGGATCTCACTTTGGATACTATTAGTTTATAGGCTGATTTTCAGAATATAACTCATATTTGAAGAGAGGCCCTTTCAAGAGACAATTGGGTTAAAAGGAGGCCCTTAGGGCAGGCTCCTTCTGAATGCTGCTTTCCTAATAGGACAATTTAGATACAGATACCAGGGCTGAGCTGCACAAAGCAAAGCCTTCATGAAGACACACTCAGAAGAAAGTCATTCATAAGCCAAGGGAGGAGAGTTTAGAAAAAGAAATATCCTGATGACACCTGGATCTCAGTCTTCTGAGTTGCAAGAAATGTAATGTCTGATTGCTAAGCCCACTCAGTCTGAGGTGTTTTGTTATGATAGTCTAGCAAGATGAAACACGTACCAGTTTGGGCTCTTCTTGCACATGGCCATTCACAGGCATATATGATTGGCTGTGTACAATGTCCCAGAAATGCTGTAGACTCTACAATTCAAGTAGATACTTAATGTTCTTGTTCCAATGTAAATAACCTTCTCAGGGCCAGGCTGGTTTCTCTTTTCAAAGTTTATTCTACAGGGTTACATAAGGCTGTTCTCATGAAAACATACAATTTTTGTAGCTGCTAATCTTGGTTATCAACTTGACTGAAAAACATTAGAAAGTTAGTTAAGGCCCACTTTTGGATATGTTTACTAGGGCATTTCTAGAGGTTATTGGCATGTGGGTAGGCAAACTGAGTGGAGAAGACCTGCCTTGGGTGTCAAGTCCAACTGGCATATGAAACAAACCAACACTGGAAGAAAGCCCAAAGCCACACTTGACAATCCAAGGAGCAGGTTCACATCGGAATGCTGAACTCTTTTCATGTGGGTGAGATTTTTGCCACTGCCATCAACTCTGAGTATCTGACGCCAACTTCCTGTGACTCCAAGTTCTTCAGCCTTTGAGCACTGGCTCATGCCAGCAACTGGTTCTCCAGGGTCAGGCCTTCAGCCTCAAATTTGAACAGCATCCTTTTTCATCCTTGTTCCGAGGCTTCTAGCTTCTTGCTCTGAACAGCTACTGGTTTCAATAGCTCTGTAACTTGAGGATGGCCATAGTGGAACTAATCATCCTGATCATGTAAATCAGTGTAATAAGTCCCTGCTTATCAGGGGGTTTATTGGTCCGTTTCCTCTGGAGAACCCTCCCTTGCAGATGCGGCCCTCCTTTCCTATTTCAGAGGTAGCAGTGATTTTTATACCTTCACACTTTCTAAGCATTGACTCTGATCTGAGGCAGGAGAGAGCATTTAGAAGTTCTGTGCTTCTAACTAGGCTTATCCTTATGTCTTAGGAGTCCACCCTGCACCATGCTTCTGGGCTGTGTGCTCCTAATATTATCTCTGGACTTTTGACTTGGTCCCAAGTGGTGGTTCTTCACCTATTGATTGTCACTTACCCAGAACAACTCAGTTTAGATTTAATATTGGCAGGTTGCATCTTTTCCTAATCCAGGACCCAGGGAGAGTTTATGTTGTTATGTTTTGGGAATAAAAACATGTAGCCGTGCTCAGACTAGAAAGAAAGTGAATATGCTTAGCGACAGTGGATGGAAAACCACTGGTGCCCCTTCTAAGCCTCTAATGGTCTCTCTGTTTTAGGAGTTGGTTCCAAAGCCACGAAAAACAAGACCAGAAAAGATTCCACTTGTACAAAAAGTGGAAAAATTGCAGACATAGCCCATATTTCAACTGGAAGCAGAAGGCTTTTGATTACAAATAAGGGAAAATATTCTAAAAAGAAGAGAGGCGAAACACCATAGAATTCTCTTAAAGGAGTTACTCAATTACTGTAATGGCTGGTCTTTAAAACACAGAATGTCTCCTCTATTTAGGCTCATGTAAGTATAGTGGATTCAAGCCTGCAGTGGATAAAAAAAAAAAAAAAAAAAAAAAAGAAGGGCTTATTAGGAGCACAT